>NC_041388.1:7980550-7989588 GCF_002162155.2 Triticum dicoccoides
GAATTGGACTAGGGGGAGGGGCTGAGCCCCTTCCTTGTTTCCTACTCCTACTACATGGAAGGACTCCTAGTTGGACTAGGAAAAGGGGGAATCCTACTCCCGGTGGGAGTAGGACTCCCCTAGGGCGCGCCATAGAGAGGGCCGGCCCTCCCCTCCTCCACTCCTTTATATACGGGGGCAGGGGACACCCCATAGACACACAAGTTGATCCACGTGATCATATTTTTAGCCGTGTGCGCTGCCCCATTCCACCATAGTCCTCGATAATATTGTAGCGGTGCTTAGGCGAAGCCCTACGACATTAGTACATCAAGATCGTCACCACGCCGTCGTGCTGACGGAACTCTTCCCCGACACTTTGCTGGATCGGAGTCCGGGGATCGTCATCGAGCTGAACGTGTGCTAGAACTCGGAGGTGCTGTAGTTTCGGTGCTTGATCGGTCGCGCCGTGAAGACGTACGACTACATCAACCTAACGCTTCCGTTGTCGATCTACAAGGGTACGTAGATCACTCTCTCCCCTCTCGTTGCTGTGCATCACCATGATCTTGCGTGTGCGTAGGAATTTTTTTGAAATTACTACGTTCCCCAACAGTGGCATCCGAGCCTAGGTTTTATGTGTTGATGTTATATGCACGAGTAGAACACAAGTGAGTTGTGGACGATATAAGTCATACTGCTTACCAGCATGTCATACTTTGGTTCGGCGGTATTGTTGGACGAAGCGTCCCGGACTGACATTACGCGTAAGCTTACGCGAGACCAGTTCTCCCGACGTGCTTTGCACAAAGGTGGCTAGCGGGTGACAGTTTCTCCAACTTTAGTTGAACCGAGTGTGGCTACGCCCGGTCCTTGCGAAGGTTAAAACAGCACCAACTTGACAAACTATCGTTGTGGTTTTGATGCGTAAGTAAGGTTGGTTCTTGCTTAAGCCCATAGCAGCCACGTAAAACTTGTAACAACAAAGTAGAGGGCGTCTAACTTGTTTTTGCAGGGCATGTTGTGATGTGATATGGTCAAGACATGATGCTAAATTTTATTGTATGAGATGATCATGTTTTGTAACCAAGTTATCGGCAACTGGCAGGAGCCATATGGTTGTCGCTTTATTGTATGCAATGCAACTGCGCTGTAATGCTTTACTTCATCACTAAGCGGTAGCAATAGTCGTGGAAGCATAAGATTGGCGAAACGACAACGATGCTACGATGGTGATCAAGGTGTCGCGCCGGTGACGATGGTGATCACGACGGTGCTTCGAAGATGGAGATCACAAGCACGAGATGATGATGGCCATATCATATCACTTATATTTATTGCATGTGATGTTTATCTTTTATGCATCTTATCTTGCTTTGATTGACGGTAGCATTATAAGATGATCTCTCACTAATTATCAAGAAGTGTTCTCCCTAAGTATGCACCGTTGCGAAAATTCTTCGGGCTGAGACACCACGTGATGATCGGGTGTGATAGGCTCTACGTTCAAATATAACGGGTGCAAAACAGTTGCACACGCAGAATACTCAGGTTATACTTGACGAGCCAAGCATATACAGATATGGCCTCGGAACGCAGAGACCGAAAGGTCGAGCGTGAATCATATAGTAGATATGATCAACATAGCGATGTTCACCAATGAAACTACTCCATCTCACGTGATGATCGGACATGGTTTAGTTGATTTGGATCACGTGATCACTTAGAGGATTAGAGGGATGTCTATCTAAGTGGGAGTTCTTAAGTAATATGATTAATTGAACTTTAATTTATCATGAACTTAGTCCTGGTAGTATTTTGCAAATTATGTTGTAGATCAATAGCTCGCGTTGTTGCTTCTCTGTGTTTATTTTGATATGTTCCTAGAGAAAATTGTGTTGAAAAATGTTAGTAGCAATGATGCGGATTGGATCCGTGATCTGAGGTTTATCCTCATTGCTGCACAGAAGAATTATGTCCTTGATGCACTGCTAGGTGACAGACCTATTGCAGGAGCAGATGCAGACGTTATGAACATTTGGCTAGCTCAATATGATGACTACTTGATAGTTTAGTGCACCATGCTTAACGGCTTAGAATCGGGACTTCAAAGACGTTTTGAACGTCATGGATCATATGAGATGTTCCAGGAGTTGAAGTTAATATTTCAAGCAAATACCCGAGTTGAGAGATATGAAGTCTCCAACAAGTTCTATAGCAAAAAGATGGAGGAGAATCGCTCAACTAGTGAGCATGTGCTCAGATTGTTTGGGTACTACAATCGCTTGAATCAAGTGGGAGTTAATCTTCCAGATAATATAGTGATTGACAGAATTCTCTAGTCACCATTACCAAGTTAGTAGAACTTCGTGATGAACTATAATATGCAAGGGATAACAGAAACGATTCCCAAGCTCTTCGTGATGCTAAAATCGACGAAGGTAGAAATCAAGAAAAACATCAAGTGTTGATGGTAGACAAGACCACTAGTTTCAAGAAAAGGGCAAAAGGAAGAAGGAGAACTTCAAGAAGAACGGCAAGCAAGTTGCTGCTCAAGTGAAGAAGCCCAATTTTGGTCCTAAGCCTGAGACTAAGTGCTTCTACTGCAAAGGGACTGGTCACTGGAAGCGGAACTACCCCAAGTGATTGGTGGATAAGAAGGATGGCAAAGTGAACAAAGATATATTTGATATACAGATTATTGATGTGTATTTTACTAGTGTTCATAGCAACCCTCGGTATTTTATACTGGTTCAGTTGCTAAGAGTAGTAACTCGAAACGGGAGTTGCTGAATGAACATAAACTAGTTAAGGGTGAAGTGACGATGTGTGTTGGAAGTAGTTCCAAGATTAATATGATCATCATCACACACTCCCTATACTTCCGGGATTAATGTTGAAACTAAATAAGTGTTATTTGGTTTTTGCGTTGAGCATGATTATGATTTGATCATGTTTATTGTAATACGGTTATTCATTAAAGTCAGAGAATAATTGTTGTTCTGTTTACATGAATAAAACCTTCGATGGTCATACACCCAATGAAACAAGTTCGTTGGATCTCGATCATAGTGATACACATATTCATAATATTGAAACCAAAAGATGCAAAGTTAATAATGATAGTGCAACTTATTTGTGGCACTGCCGTTTAAGTCATATTGGTGTAAATCGCATGAAGAAACTCCATGCTGATGGGCTTTTGAAATCACTTGATTATGAATCACTTGATGCTTGCGAACCATGCCTTATGGGCAAGATGACTAAAATGCCGTTCTCCGGAACAATGAAGCAAGCAACAAATTTGTTGGAAATCATACATACTGATGTATGTGGTCCAATGAATATTAAGGCTTGCAGCAGGTATCATTATTTTCTGACCTTCACAGATGATTTGAGCAGATATGGGGATATCTACTTGATGAAACATAAGTCTGAAACATTTGAACAGTTCAAAGAATTTCAGAGTGAAGTGGAAAATCATCGTGACAAGAAAATAAAAGTTTCTACAATATGATCGCAGAGGTAAAATATTTAAGTTACGAGTTTGGCCTTCAATTAAAACAATGTGAAATAGTTTCACTACTCACGCCACCTAGAACACTATAGTGTAATGGTGTGTCCGAACATCATAACCGTACTTTATTAGATATAGTGCGATCTATGATGTTTCTTACCGATCTACCACTATTGTTTTGGGGTTATGCATTAGAGACAGCTGCATTCACGTTAAATAGGGCACCATCTAAATCCGTTGAGACGACACCGTGTGAACTATGGTTTGGCAAGAAACCTAAGCTGTCGTTTCTTAAAGTTTGGAGTTGTGATGCTTATGTGAAAAAGTTTCATCTCGATAAGCTCAAACTCAAATCGAAGAAATATGTCTTCATAGGATACCCAAAGGAGACAGTTGGGTACACCTTCTATCACAGATCCGAAGGCAAGACATTCGTTGCTAAGAATGGATCCTTTCTAGAGAAGGAGTTTCTCTCGAAAGAAGTGAGTGGGAGGAAAGTAGAAAACTTGATAAGGTAATTGTACCTTCTTCCTTATTGGAAAATAGTTCATCACAGAAATCTGTTCCTGTGACTACTACACCAATTAGTGAGGAAGCTAATGATGATGATCATGTAACTTCAGATCAAGTTACTATCGAATCTCGTAGGTAAACCAGAGTGAGATTCGCACCAGAGTGGTACGGTAATCCTGTTCTGGAGGTCATGTTACTTGACCATGACGAACCTATGAACTATGAGGAAGCGATGATGAGCCCAGATTCCGTGAAATGGTTTGAGGCCATGAAATCTGAGATATGATCCATGTATGAGAACAAAGTATGGACTTTGATGGATTTGCCCGATGATCGGCAAGCCATAGAATATAAATGGATCTTCAAGAGGAAGACAGACGCTAATAGTAGTGTTACTATCTACAAAGCTAGAATTGTCGCAAAAGGTTTTCGACAAGTTCAAGGTGTTGACTACGATGAGAGTTTCTCACTCGTATCTGTGCTTAAGTCTGTCCAAATCATGTTAGCAATTGCCGCATTTTATGAAATCCGGCAAATGGATAAACAAAACTGCATTCCTTAATGGATTTATTAAAGAAGAGTTGTATATGATGCGACTAGAAGGTTTTGTCGATCCTAAAGGTGTTAACAAAAATATGCAAGCTCCAGCGATCCATCTATGGACTGGTGCAAGCATCTCGGAGATGGAATATACGCTTTGATAAGTTGATCAAAGCATATAGTTTTATACAGACTTGCGATGAAGCCTGTATTTACAAGAAAGTGAGTGGGAGCACTACAGCATTTCTGATAAGTATATGTAAATGACATTGTTGATCGGAAATAATATAGAATTATTCTGCAAAGCATAAATGAGTATTTGAAAGGAGTTTTTCGAAGGACCTCGGTGAAGCTGCTTACATATTGAGCATCAAGATCCATAGAGATAGATCAAGACGCTTGATAAGTTTTTCAATGAGTACATACCTTGACAAGATTTTGAAGTAGTTCAAAATGGAACAGTCAAAGAAGGAGTTCTTGCCTGTATTGCAATGTGTGAAGTTGAGTAAGACTCAAAACCCGACCACGGCAGAAGATAAAAAGAGAATGAAAGTCATTCCCTATGCCTCAGTCATAGGTTCTATAAAGTATGCCATACTATGTACCAGATCTATTGTATACCCTACACTGATTTTGGCAAGGGAGTACAATAATGATCTAGGAGTAGATCACTGGACAGCGGTCAAAATTATCCGTAGTGGAATAAGGATATGTTTCTCGATTATGGAGGTGACAAAAAGGTTCGCCGTAAAGGGTTACGTCGATGCAAGTTTTGACACTGATCTGGATGACTCTAAGTCTCGATCTAGATACATATTGAAAGTGGGAGCAATTAGCTAGAGTAGCTCCATGCAGAGCATTGTTGACATAGAAATTTGCAAAATACATGCGGATCTGAATGTGGCAGACCCGTTGACTAAACTTCTCTCACAAGCAAAACATGATCACTTTTTGGGTATTAATCACATAGCGATGTGAACTAGATTATTGAATCTAGTAAACCCTTTGGGTGTTAGTCACATGGAGATGTGAACCAATCACATAAAGATGTGAACTATTGATGTTAAATCACATGGCGATGTGATCTAGATTATTGACTCTAGTGCAAGTGGGAGACTGAAGGAAATATGCCCTAGAGGCAATAATAAAGTTATTATTTATTTCCTTATATCATGATAAATGTTTATTATTTATGCTAGAATTGTATTAACCGGAAACATAATACATGTGTGAATACATAGACAAACAGAGTGTCACTAGTATGCCTCTACTTGACTAGCTTGTTAATCAAAGATGTTTATGTTTCCTAACCATGGACGAAGAATTGTTATTTGATTAACGGGATCACATCATTAGGTGAATGATCTGATTGACATGACCCATTCCATTAGCTTAGCATCCGATCGTTTAGTATGTTGCTATTGCTTTCTTCATGACTTATACATGTTCCTATGACTTTGAGATTATGCAACTCCCGTTTACCAGAGGAACACTTTGTGTGCTACCAAACGTCACAACTTAATTGGGTGATTATAAAGGTGCTCTACAGGTGTATCCAAAGGTACATGTTGGGTTGGCGTATTTCGAGATTGGGATTTGTCACTCCGATTGTCGGAGAGGTATCTCTGGGCCCTCTCGGTAATGCACATCACATAAGCCTTGCAAGCATTGCAACTAATGAGTTAGTTGTGAGATGATGTATTATGGAACGAGTAAAGAGACTTGCCGGTAACGAGATTGAACTAGGTATTGAGATACCGACGATCGAATCTCGGGCAAGTAACATACCGATGACAAAGGGAACAATGTAAGTTGTTATGCAGTCTGACCGATAAAAGATCTTCGTAGAATATGTAGGAGCCAATATGAGCATCCAGGTTCCGCTATTGATTATTGACCGGAGACGTGTCTCGGTCATGTCTACATTGTTCTCGAACCCGTAGGGTCCGCACGCTTAAGGTTTCGATGACAGTTATATTATGAGTTTATGAGTTTTGATGTACCGAAGGAGTTCGGAGTCCCTGATGAGGTCGGGGACATGACGAGGAGTCTCGAAATGGTCGAGACGTAAAAATCAATATATTGGACGACTATATTCGGACATCGGAAAGGTTCCGAGTGATTCGAGTATTTTTTGGAGTACCGGAGAGTTACGGGAATTCGCCGGTGGGCCTTGTTGGGCCATACGGGAAAGAGAGAGGGGCTGCCTAGGGCAGGCCGCGCGCCCCCCAAGGCCTAGTCCGAATTGGACTAGGGGGAGGGGCTGCGCCCCTTCCTTGTTTCCTACTCCTACTACATGGAAGGACTCCTAGTTGGACTAGGAAAAGGGGGAATCCTACTCCCGGTGGGAGTAGGACTCCCCTAGGGCGCGCCATAAAGAGGGCCGGCCCTCTCCTCCTCCACTCCTTTATATATGGGGGCAGGGGACACCCCATAGACACACAAGTTGATCCACGTGATTATATTTTTAGCCGTGTGCGGTGCCCCCTTCCACCATAGTTCTCGATAATATTGTAGCGGTGCTTAGGCGAAATCCTGCGACATTAGTACATTAAGATCGTCACCACGCCGTCGTGCTGATGGAACTCTTCCCCGACACTTTGCTGGATCGGAGTCCGGGGATCGTCATCGAGCTGAACGTGTGCTAGAACTCGGAGGTGCCGTAGTTTCGGTGCTTGATCGGTCGGGCCGTGAAGACGTACGACTACATCAACCTAACGCTTCCGTTGTCGATCTACAAGGGTACGTAGATCACACTCTCCCCTCTCGTTGCTGTGCATCACCATGATCTTGCGTGTGCGTAGGAAATTTTTTGAAACTACTACGTTCCCCAATAGGGGTGGCCTGGGGTCGTCGCCAGCGAGCTCGTGTCCGGTGTGTTGGGTATGCACAGAAGGCGTTTGTTGGAATGACCGGAGAAAAAAAAAGAAAAAATGACTACCTATCGGGGGGATGACTGGGAAAATGCACGCCCCCATATCAAAAATTTCGCCGGGGCCTCCCAGGAGGCCAAAAAACGCCTCCTGGGGGGACAATGGCCGGAGATGCTCTAATCTCTCTAAAAAGAAAGGCGTATAGACTTTTGCCTCTTCTAATTCTACTTCTACTGCTCGCGTGTGTGTATATATATATATATGTATATATATATATAGGAAAAACCATCCTACCACCTGGGGTAGTTACCCCACATGTCTCATATACTACCATGTGATAGTATATATTCTACTTTATCATTTTTAGTATGTTCATATACTATATATAAGATAGTTCAAAGTGAGTTACATGAAAAAAATTGCAAGTCGGTCCATGGTTTTAATTATATTTGTGAAATACGTACATATTTGTACGTAAAAAAGAGTATACTCAAAATATGATATATCCTATCAAAAATATAATATATATACTACCTAAACATTCTTATATACTACATACTCTCGACCATCAAATCATGTCAATCCAATGACCTAGATTGCTTCAATGTTGAGCGCTCAACACGTTAAGTGTGCAGTTAATTTCATACCAAATGCAGTGTTAATCACATAATTACGCGGAAATAATATCCTACTTAATATCCACATGCACTTAATATATTTCCAAATTAACGTGCATTATACGTACACAGATTAGTTACATCAAGGGTCTGCCACACCAAATTAAATGTTCTGGCAGAGCAGAATACCCCAGGTAGGACCTTAGTTAGCTTGGATTACTATTCGGTAATTTTCTCTCTACCTTTGCAACCCTTTTTTACTACTGCCCTGCTACCTCATGAGCGTGAGCGCGGATCGCGCCGTCAACGCTTTTTTACTCCTCCCCTGCTGCCCCATGGGCGTGAGCGCGGATTGCGTCACGAACGTCCGCTCCATCTTTGCTGGCCCATGGGCATGAGCGCGGATCGCACACCGTCACCCTCTGCTCCACCTTTGCTACCCTATGGGCGCCAGTGCGGATCACTGCCACCACCATCAGCTCCACCTTTGTTGGCCCATGGGCGTGAGCGCGGATCGCACCGCCAACGTCCGCTCCACCTTTGTTGGCCCATGGGCGCGAGCGCGGGTCGCACACCGTCACCGTCCGCTCCACCTTTGCGCCTCATGACCGTGAGCACGGATCGTGCCGCCAACGTTTTTTCACTCCTCCCCTGCTGCTCCATGGGCGTGAGCGCGGATCGCGCCGCCAATGCTTTTTCACTCCTTCTCTGCTGCCCCATGGGCGTGAGCGCGGATCGCGCCGCGAACGTCCGTTCCACCTTTGCTGCCCCATGGGCGCGAGCGCGGATCACACACTGTCACCCTCCACTCCACTTTTGCTGCCCCATGGGCGCCAGTGCGGATCGCTGCCACCACCGTCTGCTCCACCTTTGTTGCCGCATGGGTGTGAGCGCGGATCGTGCCACCAACGTCTGCTCCACCTTTGCTGCCCCATGGGCGCGAGCGCGGATCGCACACCGTCACCGTCCGCTCCACCTTTGCTGCCCCATGGGCACCAG
>NC_041388.1:7990238-7993124 GCF_002162155.2 Triticum dicoccoides
CATGGGTGCGAGCGCAGATCGCGCCGCCAACGTCCGCTCCACCTTTGCTGCCCCATGGGCGCGAGCGCGGATCGCACACCATCACCGTCCGCTCCACCTTTGCCGCCCCATGGGCGCCAGTGCGGATCGCTGCCACCACCGTCTGCTCCACCTTTGCTGCCCCATGGGCGTGGGCAGGATCACACCATCACCGTCCGCTCCACATTTCTGGCCCCATGGGTGCGAGCGCGGATCACCTCCACCACTGTCCGCTGCACCTTTGCTGCCCCATGGACGCTTGCCCGGGCTATGGTTGCCTGCCGCTCTCCTTTGCTGACCCGCGGATGCGAGCACGAGCCGCCGCCACCACGTTGAGGCCCTCGCCACCAAGCCGACAAACTTTGATCAGGTACGAACTTATATACTTATCACTACCTATTAAGGTTTTCTAACTTCATGATGTTCTATTTTTATTTTAAATTCTTCAAGCTAGATTTGTTTGTTTTGAAATTTGCAACAGTTCAAACAGCCACAAGATAAGACTGTAACATGCACTAACTTGTCAAGTAGCAAAATTATCAGTGTTGTACTCTCATTTGGTTCTTTATAGTATTGCTTTTTTTTCGAGAGTATGCAAAGGCATTACCATATTTCTATAGAAGAGAGCAAAAGATTTACAAGATAGGATACAAACACCACGAACAACGTTTTGATCCCACACCAACACCCACACCTAAAAGAAAAAGGCTACATTCTCACAAAATGATGTAATCTGCCAACACCCGCTAGGTTCAGATCGTTGATCACCTCACGCACCAGATCAGCTAATTGTCTCGGGCATCAATCTATGCTCTGCCATTCTCCGAAATACCCTTTTGTTTCCATAGTGACCAAAATGTGACGATGACTAGGGTGTCAAACCCCCTCTTGTTGGCATCCGGGAAGTCTCTTATTGCAATATCCCACCAATTGATGAGAGTATGTGTAAGGTCCGGCCTGGTAACGTTGAAGCTTGGAAGCAACGACGCCATGCCTCTCTGGCATACACGCATTGTAGAATGTGATCTATCGTGTCCTCATCTTGTACGAGTAGCAGGTAGAAGATTGGTCTTGCACGCCGTTCCGTGTGCGACGATCGGACGTCCATAATCTGTATTGGAAGCCAGCCATACAATATTTTTGCATTTGAGGATTGCCCAACTGCGCCAGATGTGTTCAAAGTGAGGAGATCGAGTCAAGCCCAAGCACAATTTGGCATACACGAAGCTCGTCGTGTACAAGCCCTATCCATCACTTGGCCAAGCAAAACTCTCTGGCATATCCGTGTCTCATTCCACTTGAGAGAGCTGAAGTCACAGGTGCACGAGTTCAATCAGGGCCATGAAAGGGATCTCACCTTGGATGTCAGACTCCCATCTATCCGTCGCGAGGGCTTGAGATACCATGCACTGGTTTTGGGCTCGCGTGGGCACCAGAGAGAGGACCGCGGATTCGCAATCAGCGGTATTGTGCTGTGAAGCCAACGATCTTTCCAAAACAACACCTTGGGTCCTTCACCAACCATGATACAAATCAGAATGTCAAAGACCTCCTTGGCGTCGGAGTCCACCAGAAAAGGGATACCCTGCCATGGCCTTGCCTGATCAGTGTGGCGAAGCCATTCCCACTGTACGCGCAAAGCCAGAGCTTGGAGCTGGAGGTTTTTCACTCCCAGGCACCGAAAATCTTGGGCTGACAGATCGCGTTCTAGGCAACTAAACATTGGCCCTCCATGCACTTCGTCTTTGTCGACCTAGAAGAATGCCCGCATCCATGAATTGATTTCATCGAACACCTAGTCAAGGGTGTTGACAACCATCAGGTGATGAACGAGACGAGTGGAGACCACCGATTTGACAAGCACCAAGCACCCGGATCGCTGAATAAATCCCCGCTGTCAGGAGGGGGAAAAGTGGCACACCTGATCAAGGAGTGGATGCCAGTCCGATTTGGAAAGTTGGGAGATCGCCAAGAGAGGGAAGACCCTGTTGGAAATATGGCCTAGAGGCAATAATATTGTATTATTATATTTCCATATTCATAATTAATTGTTTATATTTCATGCTATAACTGCTATGATCCTGGAATATGCAACTAGTGGAAAACTCATATGCACGTGTGAAATGATAAACAGATAAAATAAAGGTTCCTTGTCTCGCTTCTAAGACAAGCTCAAGTGTTGTTGGTGATCATGTTTTTCGGATCTTAAGATATCATTAAGTGTTAAACGGTAGTCGTAAAACAACACTGAGATTATGACGTTGGAAGAATGATTATATTGAATCTACCCAAACTTGTTTGTTATGAATTGAAATAATATCGTCTGTAATCAATTGTAATAACACAGAGTATTAACAAGTGATTTTGCTATTTAGACCATTAGAGTATCATAGTCACTTCTTACGAATATCATTTGTGTGCTCATAGGGATCGATATGGACGTCCACGGCTCCGCTATCAGTCACTGAATGAAGGGGTTTCATTCATGTCTAGGAGTTACCGAACCTACGGGGTCACAAGCTTAAGGCAATCAAGATCTACTGAGTGTTAGTAGGATGGGAGTGATGAGAATATATTTTTAGAATTGTTTCACTAATATTCAAAATAGTTTCGAGGGGATCCGAAAGCGTTTCAGGGTCACCGGTAGGGTTTCAAAGAGTACCGGGTAATACCAGGTATTACCGATAATTAATATATAGGTAGAAAATGTTTTCTGGGTTGTTAAATCATATATAAAAGGCCCTAATAATTGTTACAGGGGTTTTTATAAATAATTAAATATCAACGGGCCTTAAAAGGTCTAGTGGTGGAAGACAACTTGGGCCACCAAGGCCCAAGTGGAGTTGACGCCCCCTTTCTTGTGTGTGT
>NC_041388.1:7993349-8001764 GCF_002162155.2 Triticum dicoccoides
GGGGAGGTGTCCAACTCCTCCTCCCTGGCCGGCCAAAAGGGAGGGACTTTCCCTACCCTTGTGGCGCCCCTCCTCTTCCCCTTCACCTCTGTATACTACATGATTCCACCCTTTGAAGACACAAGTTTTGGATCCTTATCTAGTTCATCTAGCCCTATTTTTAGTTGGTCCTCCCTATAATTCTTCGGCGACGGTTAGCTCTGGATAGCAAAGCGCTGCCGGACCGTGAAGGTTGCACGCTTGCAACAAAGTAGACAGGGTGCCGAGATGGATGATCTTCTAAGGGGTCACGCGTATTTGACAAAGTTTAGTGTGGGGCTAGAGATTTTTAAGTCTCTTGTTTCCCACGCCCCGAAACTTAATCTAGCATCAAGAATTATTGTCTATGTTGGGGACCTAGGTTGCTAGTATTATTTGTTAAAAATGGTTATAACCGTGTCACTAAAATTTGCTATAACCGATTAGAGGACGTCTAACTTGGTTTTGCAGAGTATGCATTTGATGTGGTATAGTCTTCGTCATGATAATGAGTTTATGTATGAGATGGTTATATGTTGTAATATTAAGTGGCATGCGCGTCATGGCATGATGACTGGAGCCACGAGATTACCATGTTAATGTAAATATCATAGAGATAACCAACATCTTATAGGTGGCGATGGCAAGCGTACACGGAGAACCCCGCTGTGCACTTGTCGAGGTCACCCTTTCCAACCAAAAAAATGAGTCAGGCTGTAGCTCCCCTAGCTCTACGGTTGTAGCATTGCATGGTTGCCGTCGCACCTTGCCGGTCGAGATTGCAGCTCGCCGGTGACCCATTGCAGCATGTGCCCTGATACGTCTCCAATGTATCTATAATTTTTGATTGCTCCATGCTATATTATCTACTGTTTTAGGCAATATTGGGCTTTATTATCCACTTTTATATTATTTTTGGGACTAACCTATTAACCGGAGGCCCAGGCCAGATTTGCTGTTTTATGCCTATTTCAGTGTCTCGAGGAAAAGGAATATCAAACGGAGTCCAAACGGAATAAACCTTTCTGGAACGTGATTTTCTTCCCGATTATGACCCAGGAGACTTGGACTCTACGTCAGAAGATACGGGAGCTACCCACGAGGGTGGGGGGCGCGTGATGGGGTCATGTACCTAGGGTAGGGTCACAGACCTGATCTAAGTATCCTGCCTAAGGACACCCTTAGAAGAGGTCACCTTCCAGTCGACCAACGAGAGACTCACTCGACTGACTTGATGGACTCGACCACGAAGACTCACTCGACTACCGGGAGGTCAAAAGGCACTCTGTACTGCAACGGCCTGTAGTTAAGTAGACTTTATGATAGTTAAAGACACTTTATGTGGGGCGTTACCTGTAACGCCCCGGACTTAATACACCTTAAACCCTTCATTACGTGGGCTGGCTGGGGTCCTGGCGCACTCTATATAAGCCACCCCCCTCCACAGGCAGAAGGGTTCGGCATCCTGTAATTCATATACACATAATTCACTCGACCGCCTCCGGGCTCCGAGACGTAGGGCTTTTACTTCCTCCGAGAAGGGCCTGAACTCGTACATCTCTTGTGTTACAACCTCTCCATAGCTAGGACCTTGCCTCTCCATACCTACCGCCCACTCTACTGTCAGACTTAGAACCACGACAGTTGGCGCCCATCGTGGGGCGGGTGTTTTAGCAATTTTGTGGAGAAGTTGCGATTCTTCCGAGTACTTTCATCATGGTGGCTGCTGGAGTTTTGGTCGAGGGTCGAGAGATCCGTCTTGGCGCTCTCACCTTCATCGCCGACGACTCCGCCTGGCTCCAGGAGGCTCCACTCGACGTTGATGCACTCCCCGTCCGCGGTGCGACGCATTTTCGCGCATGTGTCCGCGGCGTTGTGCTGCGGCAACCATCGACCCCGTATCGGTCGACTCCCCCATCGGCCACCCTCCCGGTCTTCCGCCAGTGCAAGCGCTCGGGCCGGTCGAGGATTCAGCGGTGGGTGAGGCACGCGGTGGTTCGCCAGACGGCCACCACCCAAGTTGCGGCAATCGAGCCCGACGAATCTCTCTACGGCCTGTTCGATCTGTCGACTGGCTCCGTAGAGACCGCATTCGAGTGCGATAGCAGTGATCCAGCGGCGGAAATCCTGATGGTCGACGGGCCCCGCAGTCCCCCTGGCTTCGCCCGTGATGGTGGAGCAGGCGACGGAGGCGACCCCGCACGAGACCACGAAGAGTACCAGCCCGAGCCACTCGACTCTCTGCAAAGAGAGGAACTTCGCCGCAGGAACGTGGATGCCCTGCGTACTCCCATCGCAGGAGAAACCCCCGAGGCTCGCGCCTTGGAGGAGGCACGTTTGGCCAATTTGGCCGAACGCACTCGACTGGAGAATCTTCAGCGAGCACTCGACGAGCGCGCGCGGCAACGAGTTCCCGACACCAGTCGACGTCAACTCTTCCCGCCGACTCAGGTATATCGAACCCCAATTCAGAATTTAGCAGCTGTGACCCGTATAGCAGAGTCCATCCAGCCCTCTCAGTCGGAAGCTGGCAGAGGCTTGATGCAGATCAGGGATTTGCTCCGGGCAGCAGGAGATCAGAATTCGGCCGTGTTGCAGTCGCGCAACAGAATTCACAGTCGATCCGTCGCTGCGAATACGGTTCAGTCGGCTCACAGCCCCAGATCGCCTCCGCGGCGTGAAGGGCGCGAGAATCGGCGAGACCAATATGGTGACCGACTCGACCGAGATGATAGGCGTCGAGTGCCCAATTCCCCTTCGAGGGGTGGGTCTTACGCTCCTCGGCAGCAAGATGACAGACGTCAGCTCAGTGCGGGGCGAAGAGTTCCAGTCGACCCCAGAGAACCAGGCTTTGATGCGCGATCCATTATCGTGCAAGGCTTAGTCGACCGGAACAGAGCCCATCGAGGTGGACTCGACAGAGATGCGCCCACAAGCAGTCAAGTGCATGTTTCTGGTCCTGAATGTTTCAGCAGAGCTATCAGAGCCGTAGTTATCCCTCCCAATTTCAGGTTGGCAATAGGAGTCAGCAAGTTCACTGGCGAGTCTAAGCCTGAAACTTGGCTTGAGGACTACCGAGTGGCGGTTCAGATTGGTGGTGGGAACGACGAGGTGGCCATGAAGCATTTGCCCCTCATGCTTGAAGGTTCTGCCAGGGCATGGTTGACTCAATTACCTCCTAGCAGCATTTACACTTGGGAAGATCTGTCCCGAGTGTTCATCAGAACGTTTGAAGGAACTTGCAAGCGACCGGCTGGACTGACGGAGTTGCAAGTCTGCGTGCAGAAGACCAATGAGACTCTCAGAGAGTATATTCAGAGATGGATCACTTTGCACCATACTGTGGAGAATGTGTCTGATCATCAGGCAGTCTGCGCCTTTAAGGATGGTGTCAAGAACAGAGAATTAAGTTTGAAAGTTGGTCGAACCGGTGACATGACCTTGAGTCGGATGATGGAGATTGCTACCAAGTACGCCAACGGCGAAGAAGAAGACCGACTCCGAAGCGGCAAGCACAAGCCGAGTCAGTCGGAAAAGGGAAACACCAGTCGGAAACAGAAGCGGAAGGCTGAACCGGCAGCTCCTGGAGAGGCTCTGGCCGTGACTCAGGGAAAGTTTAAAGGGAAACCAAAAGGGTCCTGGAACCCTAAGAAGGTGAAGGATAAAGAAGGGAACGACATGATGGATATGCCGTGTCACATCCACACCAAGAAAGACGAAGAGGGGAATATCATCTACCCGAAGCATACCACTCGCCAATGTCGACTCCTGATCCAGCAGTTTCAGGGAAAACAGTCTAATAACAAGGAGAAGGAGTCGGACAAGGCCGAAGACAAGGAGGACAGTGAGGAAGGATATCCACATATCAACTCCACTCTGATGATCTTTGCAGATGTGGAAAGCAAGAGTCAATTAAAAGTTATTAACCGTGAGGTGAACATGGTTGCCCCAGCGAAAGCAAATTATCTGAAATGGTCCCAAACACCCATCACCTTCGACCAATCTGATCACCTGACTCATATTGCCACCCCTGGGAGGCAAGCTTTGGTGGTCGATCCAGTTGTCGAAGGCACTCGACTGACGAAAGTGCTGATGGACGGTGGTAGTGGGCTGAATTTGTTGTATGCAGACACACTGAAAGGAATGGGCATTCCGATGTCCCGACTGAGCACCAGTAACATGAGCTTTCATGGAGTTATACCAGGGAAGAAAGCCGAGTCACTCGGCCAAATAGCTCTGGACGTGGTGTTTGGTGATTCGAAACATTTTCGCAAAGAGAAGTTAACGTTTGAGGTCGTGGATTTTCAGAGTGCATATCATGCCATTTTGGGGAGACCAGCTTATGCACGGTTCATGGCTCGACCATGTTACGTGTACCTCAAATTGAAGATGCCCGGCCCCAAAGGAGTGATCACTGTCACCGGTGATCGGAAAAAGGCAGAAGAGTGCTTTCAGAAGGGCTCAAAGATTGCTGATTCCCAGGTGACAGCGGTCGAGTTTGAAGAATACAAGCAAAACGCAGATCCGAGTGACTTGCTGCGATCCAAGAAACCCGCCACAGAGTCTGCATTCCAGTCGTCTGGTGAGACGAAGCCTGTTTACATTCACCCGACCGACCCCGATGCAGCTCCGACCCACATCTCCACAACACTCGACCCGAAATAGGAAGAAGCGCTCATCCAGTTCCTCCGTGAGAACTGGGACATTTTTGCATGGAAGCCCGCTGACATGCCAGGTGTTCCCAGGGGACTGGCTGAGCATCGCCTAAGAGTCGACTCATCTGCAAAACCAGTCAAAGAGCATCTTCGGCGGTCCGCTGTCCAGAAGAGAAAAGCCATTGGTGAGGAAGTGGCTCGACTGTTGGCGGCAGGATTTATCCGAGAGATATACCACTCCGAGTGGCTCGCTAATGTCGTCATGGTTCCTAAGAAGGACAAATCACTCCGAATGTGTATTGATTTCAAGCACATCAACCGGGCCTGCCCGAAAGATCATTTTCCTCTCCCTCGCATAGATCAAATTGTTGACTCGACCGCGGGATGCGAGAGACTGTCTTTTCTGGACGCCTACTCCGGGTACCACCAGATCCGTCTGTACGGACCCGACGAGGTAAAAACAGCTTTCATCACTCCATTCGGGTGCTTCTGCTATATCACCATGCCATTCGGCCTCAAGAATGCCAGAGCCACTTTTATGCGAATGATTCAGAAGTGTCTACTCACTCAAATCAGTCGGAATGTGGAAGCGTATATGGATGATATCGTCGTCAAGTCACGAAAAGGTTCTGACCTGCTCGCTGACCTCGCCGAAACATTTGCCAACCTCAGAAGGTATGATATCAAGCTCAATCCATCAAAGTGCACATTTGGAGTTCCTGGTGGCAAGTTACTCGGTTTTCTCGTTTCCGAGCGAGGAATCGACGCTAATCCAGAGAAGATCGGCACTATTCTCCGAATGAAACACCCTGTGCGAGTGCACGATGTCCAGAAGCTTACTGGATGCTTGGCCGCATTAAGTCGATTCATCTCACGACTCGGTGAAAAGGCATTGCCTCTTTACCGACTGATGAAGAAGGCAAACAAGTTCGAGTGGACTCCAGAAGCTGATGCAGCGTTTGCCGAGCTAAAAGCTCTGCTCTCCACCCAGCCGGTGCTTGCTGCTCCAATCAGCAAAGAGCCTCTGTTGCTCTATATCGCAGCCACACGATAAGTCGTCAGTACTGTGCTTACGGTCGAGCGGGAAGAAGAAGGAAAAGCTCTCAAAGTTCAGCGCCCAGTGTATTATTTGTCTGAAGTCTTGACGCCATCCAAGCAGAGATATCCTCATTATCAGAAGCTTGTGTATGGAATATACATGACCACAAAGAAGGTTGCTCATTATTTCTCTGATCATTCCATCACAGTCGTCAGTGACGCTCCACTATCAGAGATTTTGCACAACAGAGATGCAACCGGTCGAGTGGCTAAATGGGCGATTGAACTTCTTCCCCTTGATATCAAGTTTGAGGCAAAGAAAGCCATTAAGTCCCAGGCAATAGCAGATTTCCTCGCCGAGTGGATTGAACAGCAGCAGCCGACTGAAGTTCACTCGGAGCATTGGACCATGTTCTTTGATGGCTCTAAGATGTTGAATGGTTCCGGTGCTGGGGTTGTCCTGGTTTCCCCCAGAGGAGATAAGCTCAGATATGTGCTCCAGATTCACTTTGATTCCTCCAACAATGAGGCAGAATATGAGGCCCTCTTATATGGGTTGCGCATGGCCATTTCACTCGGCGTCCGTCGCCTGATGGTTTATGGCGACTCGGATTTAGTGGTCAACCAAGTGATGAAGGAGTGGGACGTGAGATGCCCAGCCATGACTGGATACTGCAGTGCAGTGAGGAAGCTGGAAAAGAAGTTCGAGGGGTTGGAGCTCCATCATATACCCCAACTGAAAAATCAAGCAGCTGATGATCTAGCAAAGATAGGTTCCAAGAGAGAAGCCATTCCGAGTGGTGTGTTCTTGGAGCATATACACACTCCGTCAGTCAAAGAAGATCCTTTCACCGAAGAAGCTCCACAGCCCAAGAGTGCCACAGATCCGACTGAGGTTGAAGTCCCAGCGGTGGTCGACTTGATCATGGAGGTCTTGGTGGTGATTCCCGACTGGACAGTTCCATATATCGCGTATATCCTGAGAAAAGAGCTTCCGGAGGATGAGGAAGAGGCTCGACAGATTGTCCGTCGATCTAAGGCCTTTACCGTAATCAAAGGACAATTGTACAGAGAAAGCGCGACTGGAGTTGGTCAGAAGTGCATAACACCAGAAGAAGGTCGACTCATCCTCAATGATATCCACTCGGGGACCTGTGGCCATCATGCGTCCTCTCGGACCATCGTGGCCAAAGCATACCGAGCCAGATTTTACTGGCCAAAGGCGAATGAGATGGCAAAGGAGATAGTGGATAAGTGCGAGGGATGTCAGTTCTACTCGAATATGTCGCACAAGCCTGCATCAGCCCTGAAGACCATTCCACTCGTCTGGCCTTTCGCAGTATGGGGGTTGGACATGGTCGGTCCTTTGAGAACAGGGCGAAGTGGCTTCACGCATGTACTGGTGGCAGTCGACAAGTTCACCAAGTGGATCGAGGCTAAACCAATCAAGAACCTTGACGCCGGTGCTGCTGTTAGCTTCATCAGAGAACTAATATTCAGATATGGAGTCCCGCACAGCATCATTACGGATAATGGGTCGAACTTTGACTCGGAGGAATTCAGAGATTTCTGTAACTCTCAAGGCACACGAGTCGACTACGCTTCATTCGCTCATCCGCAGTCGAATGGACAAGCAGAGCGAGCCAATGGCCTGATTCTCAAGGGACTGAAACCCCGACTGATGCGTGATCTCAAGCATGCAGCTGGAGCTTGGGTCGACGAACTTCCCTCGGTGCTTTGGGGACTGAGGACCACACCTAATCGGTCGACCGGAAGAACTCCATTCTTCTTGGTCTACGGAGCTGAAGCAGTCTTGCCGAGTGATCTTCTCCACAATGCTCCTCGAGTTGAAATCTACAACGAAGCAGAAGCTGAACAAGCGCGGCAGGACGCAGTCGACCTTTTAGAGGAAGAAAGGGAGATGGCTCTGATCCGGTCGACTATCTACCAACAAGATTTGCGTCATTTCCACGCCAGAAATGTGAGAGGTCGAGCCTTCCAAGAAGGAGATTTAGTTCTCCGAGTGGATCAGAAGAAACAACACAAGCTTGCTCCTTCTTGGGAAGGACCCTTCATCGTCACCAAAGTTCTCCACAACGGGGCGTACCGTCTCTACAATGTCGAGCATAATATCGAAGAGCCCCGAGCTTGGAACGCGGAACTACTCCGCCCATTTTACACTTAAGTTTTATCACTCGGATGAGTTGCAATAAAGTACTTCTGTAGTTCATGGACCTCAAAATAATAGTGTCATAGTTCCTCCATAATTTTTGTCACTTTTTATTTTGTCCAATGAAATTTCCCCCCAGTGGGTGACTTAGCCGCGAATCCGTTTCTCCTAAGTTTGTAAAAAGTCCTACCGAGTGGTGAGCCAGACTCCCACTCGGAGGCTTAGCTGCAGTCCAAGTACTCGCCTAAGTTACCGAAATCCTACCGAGTGAAGAGCAAACCTCTCACTCGGGGGCTTAGCTGCAGTCCAAGTACTCGCCTAAGTTATAAAAAATCCTACCGAGTGAAGAGCAAACCTCTCACTCGGAGGCTTAGCTGCAGTCCAAGTACTCGCCTAAGTTATGAAAATCCTACCGAGTGATAAGCCAGACTTCCACTCGGAGGCTTAGCTGCAGCCCAGTGCTCGCCTAAGTTATCAAAAATCCTACCGAGTGAAGAGCAAACCTCTCACTCGGAGGCTTAGCTGCAGTCCAAG
>NC_041388.1:8002457-8050871 GCF_002162155.2 Triticum dicoccoides
CCAGACTTCCACTCGAAGGCTTAGCTGCAGTCCAAGTACTCGCCTAAGTTACCGAAATCCTACCGAGTGAAGAGCAAACCTCTCACTCGGGGGCTTAGCTGCAGTCCAAGTACTCGCCTAAGTTATGAAAATCCTACCGAGTGAAGGGCAAACCTCTCACTCGGGGGCTTAGCTGCAGCCCAGTGCTCGCCTAAGATATAAAAATCCTACCGAGTGAAGAGCAAACCTCTCACTCGGGGGCTTAGCTGCAGCCCAGTGCTCGCCTAAGATATAAAAACCCTACCGAGTGAAGAGCAAACCTCTCACTCGGGGGCTTAGCTGCAGCCCAGCGCTCACCTAAGTGGATTAAGGAATAAGTCGATTGCAGTAAGCGCCCTGCTTTGAACCTGCAAAAGACATTTCGAGCCAAGAGCAATCATATTCAAACGACAAATTCAAGTTCGGATCGATACCTAAAGGAACCGGAAGTGCTCAGGCGCTAAGCCCGTTAAGGTTTATCGGTTACAATTCCACTCAGCATACCGAGGCAAATTTAAAGCGTCGAGCTTAGAAGAAGTTTTTTACCCCTCCTGTGGAGGGCTGGAAGGTGCAATAAACTCATCAAGATCAATCCCAGCTTGTCTTCTCGCGCATCTTTGCAGTGAACTCGGGCCAGACACAGAGCAACATCTGCACCGCATCGAGCCGAGGATTTTTTCCACTCCTGCACTCGACCAGGGATCGTGTTCAAGCGAGCCATCAGCGACTCGAGGTCATTCTGAAGAGTCTCCCCGGGCCAGAGCGTCGAGTCGATGCGAGATGTGGCGACCTTCAGCCTTGCAAGATAGTCCACGACAGCTGCAACACGGGACTCCAGTCGGAAAACATTCATGGCAGCTTCGTCGTCCATCGGAGAATTGACGGGGTCAAGGTTTGGTTCCAGCCGGCTAGTTTCTTCTTCAAAGTTTTGACAAAATTCTGCAAGGACGATCACCGAGTCAAGGCAATGGTCGAATGGAAAAACCACGGTTGGAAATGATCGCTGAGCATAGAGATTTACCTTCAAGCATAAGAAACAGCTTCTTGGCAAGACCATTCAGAAAGGCCTCCAGATCTTTTTTCTTCCCAAGAGCAGCTTTCAGATTGGCATTTTCTTGCTCAAGCTTGGCGACTGAAGCTAACTTCTCGTCAACAAGCTTGACCTTCTCAGCTAGTTCAAGGTCGTTCTTCCGTTGGGCCTCCCTCACCTTACCTGCAAGTTACAGCAAGACCATATTTTGAAACAAATGAAGGGAAAAAGCACTGCAACTCCAAAGAATCAATCGACTAACTCCAGCGCCAACTAGAGACAAAGTTCACACAAAACAAGAAGACTTAAGCAACATGATTACCCTGATATGGTGGGGATGGACACCTTCATCTTCGGCAGGTGCTTGGTCGGCTTCGACGGGGCCGCCCTGGGCTGCTTCGACGCCTTTTCAGTCGGCGCCGGAGAGGTGGTCCGAGGCGCTTGGTCGACTGTGTAGCAGTCGCAACCCCTTCGCCGCGTTCGGTCGCAGGATCATGGACAAGTTTCGACCGCCTTTCCGAGCGCGGTGGTGCGACCTCCTCCTCCTCCTCCTCTTCCTCGTCCTCATCGTCATCATCATCATCGTCATCGTCATCATCATCGGCCTCAGCGGCGTCCGAGTCCCACTCCTCCTCCTGGCTCTCGCCCCCGCTCGCTTCTCCCTCCTCAGTCGGAGCCTGCGCTCCGTTGGGCATTGAGTACAGTTCAGTGAGGGCCTGATGGACAACAAGACAAAGATCAGTCGACCGATCGGCAGAGAAAACAGAAATAAATACGACAAAAATACAATGGGAAGTGGAGCAGACATACCTTGTTTGGGTCACTGTGGCAGTCGAGTGGAGGAATCCTTCTGGCTCCGCGAGGGTTATCCTTGTTCCCAGTAACAGCGGCCATCCACCTTTCCAGAGTGGCATCGTCGACTGTTTCTGGGTTGACCCGAGTCACGTCCTCAGTCCCACAGTACAACCACATGCAATGGCTCCGGAACTGAAGAGGCTGGATTCGGCGCCTAAGGAAAACTTCCAGGAGATCCATACGCATCACTCCCTCCCGAACCAACTGAACTACTCGCTCCATCAGCATCTTCACGTCAGCTTTCTCCTCCGGAATCAACTTCAGAGAGGAGGGTTTCTTCACTCGGTCCATGGTAAATTGAGGAAGTCCACTCGACTGCCCCGGCGTCGACTCATCCTGGCAGTAGAACCAGGTCGACTGCCAGCCTCTGACCGACTCGGGAAACGTCATGGCTGGGAAGGTGCTCTTGTTCCTCACTTGGATCCCCAGGCCTCCACACATTTGGACCACTCGGGTTCTTTCGTCGCCTGGACTTGCCTTCTTCACGGTTTGAGAGCGACATGTGAATATGTGCTTGAACAAGCCCCAATGCGGTCGACAGCCCAGAAAACTCTCACACATGGACACAAACGCGGCAAGATAGGCGATAGAATTCGGGGTGAAGTGGTGGAGTTGCGCTCCAAAAAAGTTCAAGAAACCACGGAAGAAAACGCTCGGCGGCAAAGAGAATCCGCGGTCGACATGGGTAGCCAGAAGCACGCACTCACCCTCTTCCGGCTGGGGCTGCCACTCCTTCCCCGGAAGCCTCGCAGCTCCATGGGGGATCATGCCCTCGTTGGCCATGTCGAGGAGATCCTTCTCCGTGATGGTCGACTGGATCCAATCTCCCTGGACCCAGCCTTTCGGCAGGCGAGATCTAGACGAAGACCCACCGCGGCTGGTGGATATCCCCTTCGCCTTCTCCGTCGCCGACGCCTTCTTCGCGCGCTCCAGCGCCGCCGTCTTCTCCTTGACCATGGCTACCAGCGAGGCGCCTGAGGAGAAGTGGTGCGGAGGCGAGAGCGAGCGCGTTGGGCGGAGACGGAGAGGGCAGAGAGAGGATGCTGAGGCACTGCTCAAAGAAAACCCTCGCCGGGCGCATTTATAAGATTCCTTCCGAGTGGATGACAGGTGGGCCCGGTCGATCTAATCATATCCTAGAACTGTTACACGGGCGGGATACGTGGCGAAGAAAGCGGCGTGGGAATCGAGGCGTCTATGTCCCGTCCCATCCGAACGCCGCGGTCCGCTCCGCTTCGCGTGTTTCCCCAAATTTTGCATCCCGCGGAATCCGCTAACGGCAGATCAGTCTGTCAGGCGCGGGATTTCCTGCGATCCGTCGCTCGGAAATCGACGAAGCCCGAAAGATCACTCGACGAAAGAAAAGAATGGATCGAGTCGACTGAAGACAAGTTGCTCACTATCAACGAAGAGATTCTCTGGATTCAGGACAACGCACGACCAGTGTGCAAAGGTCAATCGGAAACAGCATCAACTCCTCCGTCACTCAAAGCCTCAATCCATTCGGGGGCTAATGATGGGGTCATGTACCTAGGGTAGGGTCACAGACCTGATCTAAGTACCCTGCCTAAGGACACCCTTAGAAGAGGTCACCTTCCAGTCGACCAACGAGAGACTCACTCGACTGACTTGAAGGACTCGACCATGAAGACTCACTCGACTACCGGGAGGTCAAAAGGCACTCTGTACTGCAACGGCCTGTAGTTAAGTAGACTTTATGATAGTTAAAGAAACTTTATGTGGGGCGTTACCTGTAACGCCCCGGACTTAATACACCTTAAACCCTTCATTACGTGGGCTGGCTGGGGTCCTGGCGCACTCTATATAAGCCACCCCCCTCCACGGGCAGAAGGGTTCGGCATCCTGTAATTCATATACACATAATTCACTCGACCGCCTCCGGGCTCCGAGACGTAGGGCTTTTACTTCCTCCGAGAAGGGCCTGAACTCGTACATCTCTTGTGTTACAACCTCTCCATAGCTAGGACCTTGCCTCTCCATACCTACCCCCCACTCTACTGTCAGACTTAGAACCACGACAGCGCGCCCACCCCCCTGGGGCGCGCCCCCTGCCTCGTGGGGCCCCCGAAGCTCCACCGACGTACCCCTTGCACCCATATATACCTATGTATCGTAAAACTTCCAGAACAGAGAATAGATCGGGAGTTCCGCCACCGCAAGCCTCTGTAGCCACCAAAAACCTCTCGGGACCCTGTTCCGGCACCCTGCCGGAGGGGGGAACCCTCACCGGTGGCCATCTTCATCATCCCGGGGCTCTTCATGACGAGGAGGGAGTAGTTCACCCTCGGGGCTGAGGGTATGTACCAGTAGTTGTGTGTTTGATCTCTCTCTCTCTCTCTCTCTCTCTCTCTCTCTCTCTCATGTTCTTGATTTGGCACGATCTTGATGTATTGCGAGCTTTGCTATTATAGTTGGATCTTATGTTTCTTCTCCCCCTCTTCTCTCTTGTAATGGATTGAGTTTTCCCCTTGAAGTAATGTTATCGGATTGAGTCTTTAAAGATTTGAGAACACTTGATGTATGTCTTGCCGTGCTTATCTGTGGTGACAATGGGATATCACGTGCCACTTGATGTATGTTTTGGTGACCAACTTGCGGGTTCCGCCCATGAACCTATGCATAGGGGTAGGCACACATTTTCGTCGTGATTCTCTGGTAGAAACTTTGGGGCACGCTTTGAGGTTCTATGTGTTGGTTTGAATAGATGAATTGAGATTGTGTGATGCATATCGTATAATCATGCCCACGGATACTTGAGGTGACATTGTAGTATCTAGGTGACATTAGGGTTTTGGTTGATTTGTATCTTAAGGTGTTATTCTAGTACGAACTCTAGGGCTGTTTGTGACACTTATAGGAATAGCCCAACAGATTGATTGGAAAGAATAAACTTTGAGGTGGTTTTGTACCCTACCGTAATCTCTTCGTTTGTTCTCCGCTATTAGTGACTCTGGAGTGACTCTTTGTTGCATGTTCAGGGATAGTTATGTGATCCAATTATGTTATTATTGTTGAGAGGACTTACACTAGTGAAAGTATGAACCCTAGGCCTTGTTTCCTAGCATTGCAATACCGTTTACGCTCAGTTTTACCACTTGCTACCTTGCTGTTTTTATATTTTCAGTTTACAAAAACCTGTATCTACCATCCATATTGCACTTGTATCACCATCTCTTCGCCGAACTAGTGCACCTATACAATTTACCATTGTATTGGGTGTGTTGGGGACACAAGAGACTCTTTGTTATTTGGTTGCAGGGTTGCTTGAGAGAGATCATCTTCATCCTACGCCTCCCACGGATTGATAAACCTAAGGTCATCCACTTGAGGGAAATTTGTTACTGTCCTACAAACCTCTGCACTTGGTGTTGGAGATCGTAGCAGAAATTAAAAATTTTCTACGCATCACCAAGATCAATCTATGGAGTATTCTAGCAACAAGGGGAATAGGAGTTCATCTACATACCCTTGTAGATCGCGAGCAGAAGCGTTCAAGAGAACGGGGATGATGGAGTCGTACTCGCCGTGATCCAAATCACCGATGACCAAGTGCCGAAAGGACAGCACCTCCGCGTTCAACACACGTACGGTCGGGAAGACGTCTCCTCCTTCTTGATCCAGCAAGGTGGGAGGAGAGATTGATGAAGATCCAGCAGCACGACGGCATGGTGGTGGATGCAACAGGGTCTCGGCAGGGCTTCACCAAGCACCAACGAGCGGGAGAGGTATTACGGGAGGGAGAGGGAGGCGCCAGGGGCTAGGGTGCGCAGCCCTCCCTCCCCCCTCTATATATAGGGGCCCTGGGGGGCGCTGGCCCCTCTAGATCCCATCTAGAGGGGGGGGGGGCAGCCAAAGGGGGTGACTTTCCCCCCAAGGCAAGTGGGGCGCCCCCACCCCTAGGGTTCCCAAACCCTAGGCGCAGGGGAGGCCCAAGGGGGGGCGCACCAGCCCACCAGGGGCTGGTTCCCCTCCCACTTCAGCCCATGGGGCCCTCCGGGATAGGTGGCCCCACCCGGTGGACCCCCGGGACCCTTTCGGTGGTCCTGGTACAATACCGGTAACCCCTGAAACCTTCTCGATGGCCGAAATTGGACTTCCTATATATAAATCTTGACCTCCGGACCATTCCGGAACTTCTCGTGACGTCCGGGATCTCATCCGGGACCCCAAACAACTTTCGGGTTACCGCATACTAATATCTCTACAACCCTAGCGTCACCGAACCTTAAGTGTGTAGACCCTACGGGTTTGGGAGACATGCAGACATGACCGAGACGCCTCTCTGGTCAATAACCAACAGCGGGATCTGGATACCCATGTTGGCTCCCACATGCTCCTCGATGATCTCATCGGATGAACCACGATGTCGAGGACTTAATCAATCCCGTATTCAATTCCCTTTGTCAATCAGTACGTTACTTGCCCGAGACTCGATCGTCGGTATCCTAATACCTTGTTTAATCTCGTTACCGGCAAGTCACTTTACTCGTACCGTAATGCATGATCCCGTGACCAACTCCTTGGTCCAATTGAGATCATTATGATGATGCATTACCGAGTGGGCCCAGAGATACCTCTCCGTCATCCGGAGTGACAAATCCCAGTCTCGATTCATGCCAACCCAACAGACACTTTCGGAGATACCCGTAGTGCACCTTTATAGCCACAGTTACGTTGTGACGTTTGATACACCCAAAGCATTCCTACGGTATCCGGGAGTTGCACAATCTCATGGTCTAAGGAAATGATACTTGACATTAGAAAAGCTCTAGCAAACGAACTACACGATCTTTGTGCTATGCTTAGGTTTGGGTCTTGTCCATCACATCATTATCCTAATGATGTGATCCCGTTATCAATGACATCCCCTTGTCCATAGTCAGGAAACCATGACTATCTGTTGATCAACGAGCTAGTCAACTAGAGGCTCACTAGGGACACATTGTGGTCTATATATTCACACATGTATTACGATTTCTGGATAACACAATTATAGCATGAACAATAGACAATTATCATGAACAAGGAAATATAATAATCTTTTATTATTACCTCTAGGGCATATTTCCAACAGTCTCCCACTTGCACTAGAGACAATAGTCTAGTTACATTGTGATGAATCGAACACCCATGGAATTTTGGTGTTGATCATGTTTTGCTCTAGGGAGAGGTTTAGTCAACGGATCTGCCACATTCAGGTCTGTATGCACTTTACAAATCTCTATGTCTCCATTTTGAACACTTTCACGAATGGAGTTGAAGCGACGCTTGATATGCCTGGTCTTCTTGTGAAACCTGGGCTCCTTCGCAAGGGCAATAGCTCCAGTGTTGTCACAGAAGAGAGTCATCGGGTCCGACGCATTGGGTATGACTCCTAGGTCGGTAATGAACTCCTTCACCCAGACTGCTTCTTGTGCTGCCTCCGAGGCTGCCATGTACTCTGCTTCACATGTAGATCCCGCCACGACGCTTTGCTTGCAACTGCACCAGCTTACTGCCCCACCATTCAAAACACGTATCCGGTTTGTGACTTAGAGTCATCCAGATCTGTGTCGAAGCTGGCGTCGACGTAACCCTTTACGACGAGCTCTTCGGCACCTCCATAAACGAGAAACATATCCTTGGTCCTTTTCAGGTACTTCAGGATGTTTTTGACCGCTGTCCAATGTTCCTTGCCGGGATTACTTTGGTACCTACCTACCAAACTTACGGCAAGGTTTACATCAGGTCTGGTACACAGCATGGCATACATAATAGACCCTATGGCTGAGGCATAGGGGATGACACTCATCTCTTCTATATCTTCTGCCGTGGTCGGGCATTGAGCCGTGCTCAATCGCACACCTTGCAATACAGGCAAGAACCCCTTCTTGGACTGATCCATATTGAACTTCTTCAATATCTTGTCAAGGTACGTACTTTGTGAAAGACCGATGAGGTGTCTCGATCTATCTCTATAGATCTTGATGCCTAATATATAAGCAACTTCTCCAAGGTCCTTCATTGAAAAACACTTGTTCAAATAGGCTTTTATGCTTTCCAAGAATTCCATATCATTTCCCATTAACAGTATGTCATCCACATACAATATGAGAAATGCTACAGAGCTCCCACTCACTTTCTTGTAAACGCAGGCTTCTCCATAAGTCCGCATAAACCCAAACGCTTTGATCATCTCATCAAAGCGAATGTTCCAACTCTGAGATGCTTGCACCAACCCATAGATTGAGCGTTGGAGCTTGCACACCTTGTTAGCATTCTTAGGATCAACAAAACCTTCCGGCTGTATCATATACAATTCTTCCTTAAGAAAGCCGTTAAGGAATGCTGTTTTGACGTCCATTTGCTATATCTCATAATCATAGAATGCGGCAATTGCTAACATGATTCGGACGGACTTCAGCTTCGCTACGGGTGAGAAAGTCTCATCGTAGTCAACCCCTTGAATTTGTCGATAACCCTTAGCGACAAGTCGAGCCTTATAGATGATCACATTACCATCTGCGTCTGTCTTCTTCTTAAAGATCCATTTATTTTCTATGGCTCGCCGATCATCGGGCAAGTCAGTCAAAGTCCATACTTTGTTTTCATACATGGATTCTATCTCGGATTTCATGGCTTCTAGCCATTTGTCGGAATCTGGGCCCGCCATCGCTTCTTCATAGTTCGAAGGTTCACCGTTGTCTAACAACATGATTTCCAGGACAGGGTTGCCGTACCACTCTGGTGTGGAACGTGTCCTTGTGGACCTACGAAGTTTAGTAGAAGCTTGATCCGAAGTATCTTGATCATCATCATTAACCTCCTCTCTAGTCGGTGCAGGCACCACAGGAACATTTTCCTGAGCTGCGCTACTCTCTGTTTCAAGAGGCAGTACTTCATCAAGCTCTACTTTCCTCCCACTTACTTCTTTCGAGAGAAACTCTTTCTCTAGAAAGGATCCATTCTTGGCAACAAAGATCATGCCTTCGGATCTGAGGTAGAAGGTATACCCAATGGTTTCCTTAGGGTATCCTATGAAGACGCATTTTTCCGACTTGGGTTCGAGCTTTTCAGGTTGAAGTTTCTTGACATAAGCATCACATCCCCAAACTTTCAGAAACGACAACTTAGGTTTCTTCCCAAACCATAATTCATACGGTGTCGTCTCAACGGATTTCGACGGAGCCCTATTTAAAGTGAATGCAGCAGTCTCTAAAGCATAGCCCAAAAATGAGAGTGGTAGATCGGTAAGAGACATCATAGATCGCACCATATCCAATAGAGTGCGATTACGACATTCGAACACACCGTTACGCTGAGGTGGTCCAGGCGGCGTGAGTTGTGAAACGATTCCACATTTCCTTAAGTGTGTGCCAAATTCGTGACTTAAATATTCTCCCCACGATCTGATCGTAAGAAATTTATTTTTCTGTCACCTTGATTCTCAACCTCATTCTGAAATTCCTTGAACTTTTCAAAGGTCTCATACTTGTGTTTCATTAAGTAGACATACCCATATCTACTCAAGTCATCAGTGAGAGTGAGAACATAACGATAGCCACCGCGAGCCTCAACACTCATTGGACCGCACTCATCAGTATGTATAATTTCCAATAAGTTGGTTGCTCGCTCCATAGTTCCGGAGAACGGAGTCTTGGTCATTTTACCCATGAGGCATGGTTCGCACGTGTCAAATGATTCATAATCAAGAGACTCTAAAAGTCCATCTGCATGGAGCTTCTTCATGCGTTTGACACCTATGTGACCAAGGCGGCAGTGCCACAAATACGTGGAACTATCATTATCAACCTTACATCTTTTGGTATTCAGACTATGAACATGTGTAGCATTACGCTTGAGATTCATTGAGAATAAATCATTCACCAGCGGGGCATGACCATAAAACATATCTCTCATATAAATAGAACAACCATTATTCTCGGATTTAAATGAGTAGCCATCTTGAATTAAACGAGATCCTGATACAATGTTCATGCTCAAAGCTGGAACTAAATAACAATTATTGAGGTTTAAAACTAATCCCATAGGTAAATGTAGAGGTAGCGTGCCGACGGCGATCACATCGACCTTGGAACCATTCCCGACGCGCATCGTCACCTCGTCCTTCGCCGGTCTCCGCTTATTCCGCAGCTCCTGTTTGAGTTACAAATATGAGCAACTGCACCGGTATCAAATACCCCGGAGCTACTATGAGTGCTGGTAAGGTACACATCAATAACATGTATATCACATATACCTTTGGTGTTGCCGTCCTTCTTGTCCACTAAGTATTTGGGGCAGTTCCGCTTCCAGTGACCACTTCCCTTGCAATAAAAGCACTCAGTTTCAGGCTTGGGTCCATTCTTTGACTTCTTCCTAGTAACTGATTTACCAGGCACGACAACTTCCTTGCCGTCCTTCTTGAAGTTCTTCTTACCCTTGCCTTTCTTGAACTTAGTGGTTTTATTCACCATCAACACTTGATGCTCCTTTTTGATCTCCACCTCCACTGATTTCGGCATTGAATATACCTTGGGAATGGTCTTTTCTATCCCCCGCATATTGAAGTTCATCACAAAGCTCTTGTAGCTTGGTGGAAGCGACTGAAGGATTTTGTCAATGACCGCGTCATCCGGGAGATTAACTCCCAGCTGAGTCAAGCGGTTGTGCAACCCAGACATCTTGAGTATGTGTTCACTGACAGAGCTATTTTCCTCCATCTTACAACTAAAGAACTTGTCGGAGACTTCATATCTCTCAACCCGGGCATGAGCTTGGAAAACCATTTTCAGCTCCTCGAACATCTCATATGCTCTGTGTTGCTCAAAACGCTTTTGGAGCCCCGGTTCTAAGCTGTAAAGCATGCCGCACTGAACGAGGGAGTAATCATTAGCACGTGACTGATAGGCGTTCATAACGTCTTGGTTTGCTGGGAATGGTGCTTCACCTAGCGGTGCTTCTAGGACATAATCTTTCTTGGCAGCTATGAGGATGATCCTCAGGTTTCGAACCCAGTCCGTATAGTTGCTGCCATCATCTTTCAGCTTGGTTTTCTCTAGGAACGCGTTGAAGTTGAGGGCAACATTAGCGTGGGCCATTTGATCTACAAGACATATTGTAAAGATTTTAGACTAAGTTCATGATAATTAAGTTCATCTAATCAAATTATTCAATGAACTCCCACTCAGACAGACATCCCTCTAGTCATCTAAGTGAAACATGATCCGAGGCAACTAGGCTGTGTCCGATCATCACGTGAGACGGACTAGTTAACATCAGTGAACATCTCCATGTTGATCGCATCTTCTCCGTGTTCCGAGGCCATGTCTGTACATGCTAGGCTCGTCAAGTCAACCTAAGTGTATTGCGTGTGTAAATCTGGCTTACACCCGTTGTATTCGAACATTAGAATCTATCACACCCGATCATCACGTGGTGCTTCGAAACAACGAACCTTCGCAACGGTGCACAGTTAGGGGGAACACTTTCTTGAAATTTATTCGAGGGATCATGTTATTTAAGCTACCGTCGTTCTAAGCAAATAAGATGTAAAACATGATAAACATCACATGCAATCAAATAGTGACATGATATGGCCATTATCATTTCGCTCCTTTGATCTCCATCTTCGGGGCGCCGTGATCATCGTCGTCACCGGCATGACACCATGATCTCCATCATCATGATCTCCACCATCGTGTCTTCATGAAGTTGTCACCTCAACTATTACTTCTACTACTATGGCTAACGCTTTAGCAATAAAGTAAAGTAATTACATGACGTTTATGTTGACACGCAGGTCATAAATAAATTAAGACAACTCCTATGGCTCCTGCCGGTTGTCATACTCATCGACATGCAAGTCGTGATTCCTATTACAAGAACATGATCATCTCATACATCACATATATCATTCATCACAACTTTTGGCCATATCACATCACAAAGCACTTGCTGCAAAAACAAGTTAGACGTCCTTTAATTGTTGTTGCAAGTTTTTACGTGGCTGCTATATGTTTCTAGCAAGAACGTTTCTTACCTACGCCAAAACCACAACGTGAATTGCCAATTTCTGTTTACCCTTCATAAGGACCCTGTTCATCGAATCCGATCCGACTAAAGTGGGAGAGACAGACACCCGCCAACCACCTTATGCAACTAGTGCATGTCAGTCGGTGGAACTGGTCTCACGTAAGCGTACGTGTACGGTTGGTCCGGGCCGCTTCATCCCACAATGCTGCCGAATCAAGATAAGACTAGTAACGGCAAGATAATTGACAATATCGACACCCACAACTACTTTGTGTTCTACTCGTGCATAGAAACTACGCATAGACCTAGCTCTGATACCACTGTTGGGGATCGTAGCAGAAATTAAAAAATTTCTACGCATCACCAAGATCAATCAATGGAGTATTCTAGCAACGAGGGGAATAGGAGTGCATCTACATACCCTTGTAGATCGCGAGCGGAAGCGTTCAAGAGAACGGGGATGATGGAGTCGTACTCGCCGTGATCCAAATCACCGATGACCAAGTGCCGAACAGACAACACCTCCGTGTTCAACGTACGGTCGGGAAGACGTCTCCTCCTTCTTGATCCAGCAAGGTGGGAGGAGAGGTTGATGAAGATCCAGCAGCACAACGGCGTGGTGGTGGATGCAGCAGGGTCTCGGCAAGGCTTCGCCAAGCACCAACGAGCGGGAGAGGTATTACGGGAGGGAGAGGGAGGCGCTAGGGGCTAGGGTGCGCAACCCTCCCTCCCCCCTCTATATATAGGGGCCCTGGGGGGGCGCCGGCCCCTCTAGATCTCATCTAGAGGGGGGGCGGCCAAAGGGGGGTGACTTGCCCCCCAAGGCAAGTGGGGCGCCCCCACCCCTAGGGTTCCCAAACCCTAGGCGCAGGGAGGCCCAAGGGGGGCGCACCAGCCCACCAGGGGCTGGTTCCCCTCCCACTTCAGCCCATGGGGCCCTCCGGGATAGGTGGCCCCACCCGATGGACCCCCGGGACCTTTCCGGTGGTCCTGGTACAATACCGGTAACCCCCGAAACCTTCCCGATGGCCGAAACTGGACTTCCTATATATAAATCTTTACCTCCGGACCATTCCGGAACTCCTCGTGACGTCCGGGATCTCATCCGGGACCCCGAACAACTTTCAGGTTACTGCATACTAATATCTCTACAACCCTAGCGTCACCGAACCTTAAGTGTGTAGACCCTACGGGTTCGGGAGACATGCAGACATGACCGAGACGCCTCTCTGGTCAATAACCAACAGCGGGATCTGGATACCCATGTTGGCTCCCACATGCTCCTCGATGATCTCATCGGATGAACCACGATGTCGAGGACTTAATCAATCCCGTATTCAATTCCCTTTGTCAATCGGTACGTTACTTGCCCGAGACTCGATCGTCGGTATCCCAATACCTTGTTCAATCTCGTTACCGGCAAGTCACTTTACTCGTACCGTAATGCATGATCCCGTGACCAACTCCTTGGTCACATTGAGCTCATTATGATGATGCATTACCGAGTGGGCCCAGAGATACCTCTCCGTCATACGGAGTGACAAATCCCAGTCTCAATTCGTGCCAACCCAACAGACACTTTCGGAGATACCCGTAGTGCACCTTTATAGCCACCCAGTTATGTTGTGACGTTTGATACACCCAAAGCATTCCTACGGTATCCGGGAGTTGCACAATCTCATGGTCTAAGGAAATGATACTTGACATTAGAAAAGCTCTAGCAAACGAACTACACGATCTTGGTGCTATGCTTAGGTTTGGGTCTTGTCCATCACATCATTCTCCTAATGATGTGATCCCGTTATCAATGACATCCCCATGTCCATAGTCAGGAAACCATGACTATTTGTTGATCAACGAGCTAGTCAACTAGAGGCTCACTAGGGACACATTGTGGTCTATATATTCACACATGTATTATGATTTCCGGATAACACAATTATAGCATGAACAATAGACAATTATCATGAACAAGGAAATATAATAATCTTTTATTATTGCCTTTAGGGCATATTTCCAACACTTGGAGGCCCAACAACGTCTACAAGAAGAAGGTTGCGTAGTAGACATCATGCCCCCCCCCTAGCCCATGCTTGATCCCATCGTCGACATTCACAACAAACCACAGTCGAGCATCTCGCCGCTGTGAAGAACAGATGTAGCAAAAAATGTCGATGGTAGTAGCAATAATCCACATGGTTGTAGCAAAACGCCGTCTCGCTGTCGACGGGTCATAGCTAAGTCGTAAATGGATGTAGAAAAAAATGTAGGTAGTAGCAAAAAACGACGATGTTGCAACAAAATGGCGTCGCCATCACCGCGGGTGTCACAGCTACCATGAATGATTGCAGCAGAAAAAGTGGATGGTAGTAGCTTCATTGATCGCCGTTTGCAGCATCCATATTCTCCGGTTCCAGCAAAATATCGAGGCCGTCGACCTCGCGTTGCAGCAAAATGCATAGTCGGTTCCAGAAAATGGTGTTGCTGGTTCCAACAAAAAACAATGCCGGTGGCAACACACGGCCCGCGGCGGTTGCAGCTCGTCAATAGAAAATTCATGGCCTCCCCTTAAACAACATGGCGCAGCCATGGCCGTGGAATGCAGCACGCAGCCACACGAGTTCCAGCAACGAGCACATCGGTTGCGACATTTTGGGGGTGGGGTGGAGGAGGAGGTGGCCATAGCGACGAGCTTCGGGGGAGAGGAGGAGAGAGTGCAACCAGGACGCAAGCATCAGAGGAGAGGATGCGGACGCGGCCATGGCAGAGGGCATCAGAGAAGAGGGAGTCTATGGGCGCGTGTTTGTGCAAGAAAAAGCTCCGTCGTTGCTCTGAGGAAGAAAAAGTGGATGCGAGAAAGAAAAGAACGGGCGAGGATGCGCGTCGGAAAGAAGATAATGTTGTGTGGCAAAATAGGAAAAAGTCCAAAATAAACCTTGAATTTGTTGACGAAAGCTAAATTGAACCTTGAATTTTCAATCCCTTAAATCAGCACACTAAATTCTTCGATCCCAGTTTATTTTGAACCTTGAGAACGTTCCCAAACAGGATTGTCGACGTGGCAGGATTGTTTGTTGACTGCGGAAGCCACTGGGCCGGCCCAACAGGCGCAAAAGAAAAACTAAGATTTGTTTCGAGTTTTTTTTCATAATACACTACGTAAAATAGACAACTGTTGATTGCGGACGCGACTGGGCCGGCCCACCACATGCGAAGCGAGTTATTTTTTCCTTTTTTTTCATAAGGCGGGACGTAAAAATGAGTCGAACTTGCGACCTGGTGCCGCCAGACTCCACGCCCAAGCCACTGGAAGAAATGATTGATTTAATGAGAGGCCTCATATATTTAGCAACACACGGCAAAGGCAAGATTAGAAAAATACTAGCAGGCTGAGGCGCAGCGACACGCCGCGCCCGCGAGAGAGACCGTGTGAACTGGTTCGTTTGGCAGTTGTTTCTTTGTTTAGCTGTTGAAATTCTGTTGCACATTTTGTGCGTCATCTCTTTGTGACAATGTGAGAAACGATCATGCACTGGTTGTATTTTGCCGAACAAAAGAGCATATGTTTAAGGGCATTCAAATGTGGAAAACGTAAACAAATTGTGAATCTCCGAAAACATAAAAGTGCGAATATTTTTCACTTTTCAAAATTCTTAATAATTTTGAAAAATAAAAACATTTTGAAAACAGAATCAATTTTGAAAAAGCGAACACTTTCTGAAACACAAACATTGTTTCAAACATGGGAACAAATGTGTGAAACCTGAACAAATGTGTGAGACGTTGAGTACTTTAAAGAAATGAACAACTTTTTGAAAACAGAATCAATTTCGAAAAAGTGAACACTTTTTGAATAAATGGGATTTTTAAAAACTAAACAAAATTTTATAGTCCAAATACTTTCTGAAATATTTTAAAATGGGAGCAACTTTTGAAACCTGAACAAATGTGTGACAAAAAGGTTGAATACTTTCAAGAAAATGAACAACTTTTTGAAAACAGAACACCTTTTCATTTTACTAAAAGTAGGAGCAACTTTTTAAACTATGTAAAAAAATGTTTGTATACTTTTTCAAAATGTTCATTGTCATTTAGGAAATGCTAAACATGTATTTGGCAAAAATGTTACTGTGTATTCAAAATAAAGTTGAAAAAATGTATTAAAAATGTACATAAAGAAAGTTTATAAAGTAATACGAAGGGGAAAAAAGCTGAAGAAAACCGATGAGAAATAAAGAAAACCAAAAGAAAAAATAAATAAAAAAACAATAAAAATCATAGCAGAGTGGGGGCGCGTGCCATTCAGCGGGGAAGGGGTCGCCAAGCGCACGATCGAAAGCGATGCCAAGACGCGCACGCTTTCGATCGGTGCGCCGGTAGTAAACGTTTCCCTAAATCAAAACGAGCCGAACCAGTCTCATGTACGGTGTTGCGCTGGTCCGAGTCCGATCCTGTTAAGTAATAACATGTGATAAAGAGCAAATCAACGTGGGCTAAAAACCGTGGAAGAAAAGAGGAAAACGTTCTAAAAAAAAGGAAAACCCATGGACGAACCCAGAGACCCCCTCGACGTGGACGCGAGTCGTTCCTCACGAGATGAGAAACCCTTTTCGGGCGCCGCCGGTGCAGAGGCCGCGGCGCACGAGATGAGAAAGATGTCGAGGGCCTCCAGGATCCTCGGCGATGACCCGGAGACGGTGCGGGAAGCGAAGAGGCCACACCTGGCAGAGGAAGAGGAGGGGGCAGATCTCCACTCCACGAGCCCTAGATCTCCTGACGAGCTAGCTGGTCGAACATCCCATCCAGAGATGATCTTCGCGGCCTTTGAGCACGACGGAGCCCAATCCCAAGTAAAACTAGGTGATTTTGCCCCCAGGTTCCAACCTCCTTTCCTCCTCATCAAGACAGACTACTTATTCGTATTTTTCTGTAGATCGTGTGTATGATGTGATCGAGTCCGTGACGGAGGAATCCTCCGATCCGGCCAGCCCTCCACTCTACGAACCCTACATACCCGACGAGCTAGCTGATAGGGCTACCAATCCGGGCATACGCGCTGCCTTTCGGCACGCCAAAGCCAAATACAAAGCAGAACAATGTGAAATCAGTTTACATCTCTTCTTTTCTCATGTCAATTTCCATCCTCTTCTCATTCCTCGCTGACATGTTAACTGCACAATTGATTTTCGGACTGTATGTAGCTCGTCAGGCTTCTCTGTTCACAATGGCTCATCACCGCTATAAAGCGTCTTCGTGCTTGTTCTCTGACCCGTGCCTCCTTCCCATCCGTGAACCCGCAAAGGATGCAGTGCTTCTTGCCGCCAACTCGGTCATCATTCCCTCGTCCTCTCTCGGTGCGTATGTGTGTAACATCATGCTTGAATGCTACTAACTAATATTTGCTACCTGGCAAGTAATGTTCTGACTTTTGGTTTGCTTTGCAGAGAGTCAGCCGCTGAATATGTGCTCTGGTTTGTGGATTCAACGGGATGACAGTCGCAAAACCGCTGTTGTTTTGACGTCTGCTCATCTGATTCACGCAAAGGATCCTTCCAAGATGGACCCGTGGTTCTGAGGAGTGGACAGGCAAATATCACCGTGAGGCTAAGGTGAGCTTCCTAAAGTTTATTTATACATTCTCCAATGACAATAGATCTGATTATGATGAGACTTTCCTGATCGTTGATATCACAGAACTCTGTTTCAACAATATAAATTCTCACGAAAATGTAGTGACGTAACTTTCACCGCTCTCTTTTTTAGGTCATTGTTCACTTGCTAGACAACACAACCGTACTAGGCCGGCTCCTCTACCTGCAGGAGCATTATGAATTTGCTCTTTATGAGGTTGAAGTTGACAAACCAGTTGAGCTGCCCACTTTCATTGATAGTGTGCGTTCTGGTCAAGATGTTTTCAGACTTGGAAGAGATGAAAATCTGGATCTAACAATAACCCATGGTAGGGTGGAATACATGGTTCCAGATTGGTATGAGAGGTGTCATTACATGTATTTTTCCCATGATACAAGTCACAATATGGTATGTTGTATCTTCACTTTATGTTTTCTATTCCGACATTTGTATCTTGTCTACAAACTGTAATATTTGTCACTACTACAATTCTACAGTTTCAGGACGATAGAGGGCTCATCATTGATTTAGAAGGGAGGGTTGTGGGTCTCGTTAACAATTACATTAATGAGACTTTTGTACCTTCTTCAATATTGCATAAGTGCTTTGATTTCTGGAGGAGGTTCAAGTATGTCTTTCCTTTCTTTTACCTACAGTTCTTTGTTAGTTCTGTTGAGTAATACACATGTCTTGTATGGTCAATAATTTGACAATGTTACACCTAATATTTGTGTGGTAATTCAATTATATTTGGTATAGGTGTATACCTCGGCTCCACCTTGGAATGACTTTTACTTCTATCAGACTTTTAGACCCAATTTGTATTGAGAGGATGAGACGTAAGCATAGCATCGAGTTTGATCTTATTGTTGAGAAGGTATATAGATCATTATTTCATATCACTCATGTTACTAGTTTCACCTAAAGTTGTTCCTCATATGCATATTATGGAGTAATCATTCTAATTGAATTGCATATTAGGTCTCAAAAGGATCATATGCTGAGAAACTTGGAATCAACAAGGGTGATGTTATTGAAGGTTTTAATGGAAAATATATTTCTACTACAATTGAGGTATGTGCATTGCGTATTTATTAGTTACTTGCCAATCCATCGTAGATTAATCTCCCACGTCTGATTGGGTTAACGGGTTGTTTTATTGTAATCAAAGAGGGAACACGTAATCATGTGTTTTTAATTAAATGATCTAGTTAATGTGGTGTTAGTTCAACCACCTCCCAATTCATTGCGCTTTCTGCATGGATAAGTATCTATACACAAGTATGTCAGGCTGGTTATTCTAATCAATTTGATGGAAGAGCATATAGCTTACATTATACGGTGGGCACATATGTATCCCGTAGCTAAGATCAAATAAGAGTATATGGTATGCAGGATGTAAATGTGTTAAATTGTACTTCTAGGGGGAGTATCTGGTATATGAACAATTAATTTAATAAAAGAGTATGCATATATATGCATTATGAAGCATAGATTACTCTATTGATAATGAAAAGTGTATACACAATTGATGTTCATTTGATAGTATCGAGTACATTTTCTGAAGGGATTACATATTATTGTTGATTTAAATATTCAAGAGTATGGAGCTATGAAAAAGACAAATTCAGCAATGAATAGTGACATTACTGTTTGGCACTATTGGATGCTAATTTGTCTTTTTCATAGCTCACATCCCGTAATGTGTTTGACCCTGAAATTTTGCAGGGCAATAGAACATCACCCTCTTAACATCCCTTCTTTTGAGATTTTTTTGAAAGTTCAAAACATCGTTTACGCGTGGTTTTCACCGGTCTCCACCGAATATTTGTTTCCGTATGATATTCTCCCAGGTTATGGGAGAACAAGTCAACATTCGGTGGAAACCGGTGAAAACTACATGAGAAATATGTTTCAAAGTTTCGAAAAAAATTCCCAAAAAAGGATGTTAAGAGGGTGATGTTCTATTGCCCTGCAAAATTTCAGGTTCAAACACATTACGGAACGTGAGCTATGAAAAAGAAAAAAAAATCAGCATTGAATAGTGCCAAACAGTAATGTCACTATTCATTGCTGAATTTGTCTTTCCATTGCTCGCATACCGTAATATATGTTTTTTACTTGAAATTTCACATGACGATAGAACATCATCGTCTTAATATCTCACATATTTTTAGTTTTTTTTGAAACTTTCAAACATAGTTTACATGAAGTTTTCTTTGAATGTTGGTTTTCGTATGATATTGTCCCAGTTTCCATATGATATTCTCCCCATGGGTTATACAGTATGCTCTTTTAGGGGAGGTGTTTTTTAAATGAAATATCTGTTGTAGCCATTACGTATTTGAAAAACCACAAAACAAGAAAAATCTGTTGTGAAGGAGAGGGAGAGGGAGAGGGAGAGGAGTGATCGAGTGAGTACACGTGGTCGTAGGGGTGTATTTTTCATATATACATATTTCATGTGACAGACTCTTGGCTTTTATAATTTCTCTAGTTGGAAAACATGTTGATAGACATATGTTGGGATCACTTCGACCAAGGAAATGAATTAAATGAAGAAAAACATGTTTCGGTAAGTTAATTTTATGTTGTAACTATGAATTGCTTAATATATGCTGACCATAGCATTATGAAAAATATGTTTCAGAAATTAATTTTATGGATTCTTCACAGGTAAAAATATTTGATGCTACCAAACTTAGCCGAAAAACTAAAAACTTAACCGTAATTGTATCTGATCATGGAGAAGACATTGTAAAAGGTAAGCATCTCCTCCGTTTTATAAAGGACTGTTTATTTATTTCACCTTGAAGTCATAGTTGTATATAATCTAAATGTGATGTTTTTATCTGTGTAGGCACTTACCCTATCACGGGAAAATAAGGTATGTCGGTCTTTGTTGTTTCTTGTGCTGGGATCAAGAAGGTAAACATCTTCCCAATATAAATTTTGATTTTGATTACGAGTCTTAATTTATCGCATTTCTCTCTATTAGATTCAGTATGCTTAGCTCTTGGTAAAGTAAATTCACTTATATCACCATGGCAGGTCCAGCACAAATCAATTTTGAACAACAAAAATAAAAAGATCCAGCAAAAAACAAGGAGGAAACCAATAGTAAAGACTGGGAGCATGGAACCAAGGCATTTTACTATGGCAGGGGAAAGTAACAATCAAGTGAAGTTCCTTTACATACTATGAACAGAAGTTGCATGAAGAATAGTGATGCTCAGACGTTGTTGGTGCTGATCAGCTCCACGATCAAGGTGCCTGACGGCAGGAAGGTGGACATTAGTGATGGCATACACCATGGTTGCAAACTCTAGCATTAAGATACACACAACACAGCTAAATTAGTTGACGATCAAGTCATAAGACTATGTATGCTTTAGCTAGGATCTAAAAGGACTGAATAAAATGGATTGCCCTGAGCGATGTGAGCAAGTCGACGTCGATATTAACCTCGTCCATGATATATTGGTAGACTGACAGCTTGCCAAGACCACCTGCGGTGTGTTATGAAAGAGATACAAAAATATGTTAATAGTTTTGAAAAGTATTGTTGAACTGGTGTTGTTTTGGTCACAAGCCATTGAAAAATAGAAACTAAAAATCACAAAGTAATGCTGATTTTGTTGCCTCAAACTATGCCTGAATATGAAGGGGAGCCTTGGCGCAGTGGTAAAGCTGCTGCCTTGTGACCATGAGGTCACGGGTTCAAGTCCTGGAAACAGCCTCTTGCAGAAATGTAGGAAAAGGCTGCGTACAATAGACCCAAAGTGGTCGGACCTTTCCCCAGACCCTGCGCAAGCGGGAGCTACATGCACTGGGGCTGCCCCTTTAAACTATGCCTGAATATGTGTCACTTTGCCAGACTGTTGTCATAAAATGATGTGGCATCCCTGTTAATGCCTCAACCTATATATAAGAGTCTTGCTTCCTGGGTGCATCAGCGTGCATATATAAAGGATAGTAAAATAAGAAAAAATGGGAATAAATGCCAGCAAAGTTTGTTCGTGTTGTTGACTGGGAATACATCTAGGTGATAGAAAAAAGATGATTAGGTGACAATGTGCAGAAAAGTGGCACAGTTTAGTTTAATAAAAAATATGTGGGCCAGATGCTGAAAATTTTGGCCCAATATGTTGTCTTGCTGCATGCTACATAATGTGTTTTATTACCCAACATGATATATTAAGGCTAGACAACATCAAGCCAAAAAATGTAGGCAACTTATGCCAAGTTGCCAACAAATGTGACGAACACGATGTACTGCGTTGGTGCGACATAGTTTATTAGAGCTGGCAACATCTGACTATGACAGTTTATGGTGCCCAAAAAGAATTAACACTACATGATTACTTTGTGTGCTTTGCTACACTCTATAGCTTTGGCAAATAATATGTTGGCTCTGTATTATGGTGTCTCAATTTTGTAAGAAATTAGAGGTGGAGAACCATAACTATGTATTTTACACCAAAGAAAAAGAAAATCACACATAAGGTATTTGCCGTTTGAAAAAGTCATATTTACTCAACCAATAAAAGTCCAGAATGGTCAGGTTGTCTCCAACTATCAAGCCTCAATCAAAATAGGAAAAGTGAACGTCTGCTAGTGGCGGTAAAGCAGTGTCGTCCCTTTTTCGATTTGTCAATGTTACTCGTAGATTGGATCATCTCCCAGGTCCCAGCAAGTGAAAAGAATACCCATCTCCACAAAATTAGCACTCTAAACCCTCCTGCTGCAAAAAAAAAGTGAGTCATAATTATTAACTACTCAAGAATTAAAACGGTTAGCTGGATTTACATGTGACCAACATAATGTGTTCCGTTGAGCAAACATGTTGTTTTGGTTAGGCAACAAAGCCAACATCCAATGGAAAAGAGAAACTGTGAGGACAGTTTGAAATAACTCCTAGGATAGTTCAGGATGTATCCTTGAACGTTCAGAAAATTCTATGATTTGATCGTTGCGTACATCTCTACTCCTATAAAAGATCAAGTTGGTGGTGATGCTGTGCCTGCCATCAATCATTTTCGATCATCAGATCTATGTCCGACGCACAGAAGCAACCCACTTCACATCTGCAAAAGAAAGCTTATTCTCTACGTCCGCTCCATTCATCCCGACTTTATCCAACCAGGCAACCAGAACTCCAGAAGTACTCGATCCTTCTCGAAAAGGGGAGAAGCATGGAACCAAACTGGCCGCTGCCGCTCCACACGCGCCGACGCTGGTCGCTCCAAACGCCTCTCCTGACTCCACTCTGGCTCAGCAGCCCCACCTCTACCGCCACCCCTCCTCCTCCGACGCCGACATCAGCAAGTACGCCGCCGGCGCAGCCCGTCCCCCAAGTCCACGACGCCTGTTGTTGCCTCCTCTTCTGATGCAGCAGCCCCGCTGCTCACCACCTCCTCCTCCCTCTACCCCGTCTCCATCAATGTCCACGCCGGCAAGTACGCCGTCGGAGCCGTCCTTCCCCCGAGTGCGCAACGCCTCTCCCGCATCCTCCTCTGTTGCAGAAGCCCCATCACCTCCCCCTCCTCCTCGCTGTCTCCACCATCGCCGACCTTTGTGCATGCCGGCTACGTGCTACACATCCTCGGCGGCCGTGCCGACGTGCTCCACGTTCTTCCAATTCGAGTACGAGCTGCTCCCCGAGGACCTCTTTGTCGTCTGCAATTGAAGCCACACCCGCGCGAGTTTTTGGGAAACGAGTCTGTAGGCAAAAGCCGTGGAAACCATCCGTAAGTCTAGCATTTTTGCACACCCGCGTCATCCTCCAATCGAGTCGGTCCGTCTCGGAGATGGCTGCTGGTCTGGTCTCTGGTGTGATCTGTGATGTTGACGTGGAGGAACTATGCTCTGCTATTGCCATCTAGTAATAATATTCTTTGTGAAGGACCAAGGTATGGGTGTGGTGGCCGAATAGTAAAATCTTCTATACGTTTCATCAGTTCTTGCTTCATATCTGTTAGACAATCCTTGCTTGTGCAAGTGCATAGATGTTCTGGTGGTAACAAATGAAACTGTCTTCCAAAGTATCCAAAGCAGTGGCCAGTACTGGTTTCAATTACTTATCCAGAATCTTCTCGAGGATGAAATTTTGAGTATTGTATGTATATAAATGTTGGTATATGCCTCTCTGAACCAGTATCCACACAGGCAACTCTATGTTGCTCTTTGTAGAGATACATCTAAAAGTAATATATTTTTTCTTACTTTCTCGGATAAGAAAAAGGAAGGCCAGTCCAACCCATTGCAAATTTTACAAAGAAATGATCTACAAATAAGTCTCAATTTGTAGTCCAAGGTATAAAGGAAGTACAATTTGGTGGCAGTAAAGAAACTATTTATCTAATAAGGCATGTCATCTAAAATTGCTTCTGATGTACGGTTCTGAAGTTTGTGCAGAGGACTTCTAGAAAATATAACTTTAGATACTTGCTTTAGTGTTCATGATATGTTTGTAAAAAAAAATCATACATGTGTTTTAACTTATTTTTTGGTAGTTCTCTTTGTTACTCCCGCTGTTCAAAAAATTTGGATGACGCCTACAGCAGGTCTCATTGTCATGGAAGCCCCTCCTTTGCTTGGTAGCTCCACATCCAATTTTTCAGTTCACACGCCAATTTTTTTCCCCTTGATGTCAGTTACCGGCATATTTTTTTTGCAGAATCTTGATTGATGTAAGAAAGTTACAAGAGGCCCGGTACATTTTTTTTGTGTGTATATGCACATGTACACTCGCTACTTCTATATGCACGTGATTCCAAAGCATCTCTTACTATACATTTTGCTTTGTTTAAATACACTACAAGCTCAGTTTTTTCCTTTGTTTGAATGTAACACAGGCAATTATGTATGCAGTAGTGATTATATGATGTCCTTTATATAAAATCGCATGACTTCGTCAGGCATATGCACATATATACTCAGTATCAGCTCCAACTACACTTGGATTTTTGGTTCTCACCAAATCACTGAAATGTTTGAAAATTGATGATTTGCATGGCAGGTCCAAAATATTGGAAACTAACTAAGAACGGCGTGTTCTTGGTCAAATCCATGTATCTGGATGTCATAAACTCTAGCGTCATTCCTTCCTCGAAGCACGTTTGGAAAGTAAAGGTACCTTTGCGAATCAAAGTGTTTATGTGGTTTGTGCATAAACAAGTTATTTTGACTAAGGATAATCTGGCAAAACGCAACTGGGTGGGCTCTGCTAGATGTAGTTTTTGTGACCATAACGAAACTATCAAACACCTCTTTCTTCATTGTCCGCTGGCTAAGATTCTGTGGCGGTCGATTCATATTGGTTTTAATATTAATCCGCCTACTTCCATCAACATGTTATTTGGAATGTGGCTTGATGGGGTTGACTCTGATACAGCGAGGCACATTCGTGTTGGCGTTTGTGCTTTATTATGGGCAGTCTGGAACTGCAGAAATGATTTGGTTTTTAACAGATCAACGAACATTCACTTTTTACAGGTTATCTTCAGGGCCACGACGTTGATCTGTATGTGGTCGCTACTCACTCCAACGGAGGCCAGGGAGCGTTTGGTTACTGCGTCTACCCGATGGGAGATGGTAGCTCGGGATATTTTCAACCGGTTTGGATGGCGGTCATGTAATAGGATAGGCATGTAGTGCTCCTATTTTATTTGCCAGCCGGTTGTGGCTTTTTGTTTAGCTCTTATGAGCATTTGTTTATTTCACACTTCGACACTTGGAGACTTGTTGCTGGATTGTTTTTAATAATATGAGCCGTATGCATCTTTCTGATGCAGAGGCTGGGGTAAAACCCCTTTTCAAAAAAAAAAGATGTTCGATAAGCTTAGGAGTTTCCTGGAGAAACCCTTGGATTTAGGTCTGAAGCTGAAGAACTACAAGGTCAAAGAAGCAGCAAGTCTTGCGCCTCAAATGTTATAGCCCTCGTGCCAACAAAGTGCTAAAGGAAAACAAAAAGGTTGGTATCCTACTTTACCGCCTGGCAAAACAATTTGCTTGCATATTTCTTAATTTGTACCTGGCCATTTATGTCCAACTTGCAATGAGTGGTCGACGGCAGTAACATGCTATACCATCATTCCATATGTCGTTCCTGGCGGCGCTGATGCCGCTCCTAACTGCAATCATCCCTCCATAAGTTATGTGTTTCTCGTATCAGATCCAAGAAATTGGTCATATTTTGAGTAGAGATGTGTATCAGATACGTGTCCAATTGAAACCGTGCTCTCTCCTAAACATGTGATTTGCTAAATGTTTAGAATGAGTCGGTTGCGGATCCGCATAGCACCTTGTGAGCTGCACATTTAGACTTTCTGTTTGATTCTTTGTAGAAGCTCGCAGTTCATCCTTGCTGAAATTCACTGTACTCCATCCCTCGGGTTGGTACCAGATTTGCTATTCAGTATCTAGACCATATTTTAGTTGTGACGTGTGTCAGATTTTTGTACTTGGCCTGATTTGGTGTAAGGTAAATAGGGGATCATGATCGAGGATGACTAAGTGTATTATTTAGTCGATAAGTGCTCGAGTCCCACACTTTGTATCAAGTACTTTAACTTCCCAGTCTTTGAAAAAAATATTAGTCTGTATTTAACATAATTTGAAATAATCACTTTTACAAAAAAAAACATATGCATACTTGTGTTGTTGTGTGAGATCTACTTGGAAGTGCTATATGATAAAATATATGTAGCATTAATAATATCCTTCTGATTTGTTGTCTGATATTTGCTAATGAGTGCAGTGTCTCCCAAACCCCGTGAGTTCATTTCTCACTTTTAATCTCTCAAGTAAATTTTTTCATGACTTCAAGCTATGCCTCCCAACTCCAAGATGATGTGTTATCCCAAACCCCGTGAGTTCATATCTCACTTTTAATCTCTCAAGTAAATTTTGATATTGTGTAAGTTCTATAAGCTTGAAATCCCATGGAAAATAGCGCTATTCTTTTTCCAAGACACTCATATGCCTACATGAACCAGTAAATTATTGGAATGTTTCTTAAAGAAGTACTCCCTTGTAAACTAATATAAGATCTTTATCTATTAGTTTACAGAGGGAGTACATCTTAATTGATTTAGTTCCATCGCAGAGCAAATCCTATCTGACTCTTATCGTGGGCCAGCATAGCATGGTCAGAGATGAGACCGAGGGCTCGAAGTGGAGCCAGAGACTACGCGACCAAATTAGATTTTTGTGCATTATATGGTGTCTTGGCAGATTTAGATTCCCCTTAAAAAATGATGCCATTGACTTTATGTTGAATACTATTTTGGGGTTACGAGGCAACAACCGCTAGACCAAATTCTGTAATTTAGCATGTTCAACGCATTCTGGTTGTGAGTAGGTGTATTTTAGTTCAAGGATTATGTGTGCTTGTGGGCACTTGCAGTTTACGTTTTGTCAAAATTTGCTCAGTTCTTGTGCAGTTATTTGATTGGTATTTGACCTACATCATTTGCAAATATTTATGTTGTTGGTTTTCCTTAATTTTTTGTAGGTTCGATGAGATCTAAATGGTTGGCTGAGAAGAAGGATTTTATTAGTTGGAAACCGTATGTTTGATTGTGCTAGATGTGTACCTATCAACTACTCCCTCTGTTCCAAAATAGATGACTCAACTTTATACTAACTTTGTAGGGAGTATATGGCATCGATTTGATCAATGTCTCAGTACATTCTTGTGTTCTTTCTTATTTTTTGTGATTCCGTAGCGTAGCACGGACATCTTACTAGTTAGGCTATGGAATGTTGTGGTCACCAAAATTGTAGTGTGTAGCTTGTAGACCTGGAAATTGCTACGCCTTTTTTTCAGTTCGTGTGTGATTTAGATTCTTTTTCCCTTATACAGATTGGGCTGAACTAAGACATTGAGCTGCTGGAGGCCTACATTGGATCCGAACAGGAGTTATTCAGAGGCCATCTATTCAACTCCACTGGACAGGTAAGAGAATTCTGCATGGAGGAAGTGAGACGCACTCCCAGTTCATCTTGCCCACAGACATCATCCCTTTCATCCAGAACAATGCAATCCCCCCTCCGCCACCATCAGCATCACCTTCACCTTCACCTCCCAGGGTCCATGAGGAGGAGGAGGTCCCAAGCGCGGTCCTAAAAAAGATGATAAGACGGGTCACTCTGATACTGTAAAACGATATCATTCTTGTGTCCATGACAGGGGCAAGGCCGCCGCTGCAGGTGGGTCTAGCTGAAGGTATGTGCTTAAGTCCCACGACAAGGGCATGGCCACCGCTGCAGGTGGATCCGGCCGGAAGTATGTGCTTAAACCCCGGGCATGACCAGTTGGCTACTTAATTCCCAGGCTAGAGCATTGTTGGTCGAGTGGCCATGAAACTCTTTTAGATTTTGATACGCATCTATAGTTTTAAGCTAGCTGAATGATGAAAAACATGATGTTTCTCTTTATTATCTAGGTGATGAACACGTTTTGTACGCATTTGTTGTTCCTCCACATTTATTGGGACATTCCACCCAACTAGCCATGATTGTTTAGACTTTCTTTATATTAAATTTACAAGAACCACTTTGCATTGAAATTTGGTTAAGCTCTTGAACACTCTTTATATTAATTTTTCTAGACCCGAAGCAAGTTACAATACAACCTTTTATACTAAATCTTTGTATACAAATTCTTTTTGTACTAAACTTTTATACTTAGGAAAATTAATTATACCATACTATAGTTTGGAACCAAAAGTATCATAATATCATTTCAATGAGCATAATTTTCTAGTATTTATCTACCATAGTTAAGCAGATAATAAGGTGTCTAAATAGTACTTATAGAGTGAATTATTATACAAATATAATGTAAGTCAATGGAGAATTTTCCTCTGCTATTCAAATTTTACAATGTAAATAATATTTTTTGAACATTAAATAAATTATATATTATAAAAGCATATATATCTGCATGTGTGTGGGTGTATTCATAGATATTTTACAATCATTAAGTATCATTGTACAAAATTTCAAATCATACACTCTAACAAATATCTTAATAATATTTTATAGTGCAAAACTAGGTAAGCATATCTATAGAAACTTCTTGGGTATTGAGGGTGTCCTGGACTAGGGGTAATAACCTATACGGCCTGCTACGATGGGTCAAAGTAAAAACCTACTAGCCACTGCCTAGAGGATATCCGAAGCTGCGAACCCCACCGCGAGGAAGGAGAAACTCACCAAAGACTTGGCGTATACTTCAAGGATACCTCTTGTAGTTGTCGTGTTTATTCCTAATTGGCAACCGGTCATGTGTAAACCTAGTTACCCCGATGCCTATATAAGCCGTGGGGTTTAGTCCGTAGAGGCAAGATTATGAGCCTTAGGGTTTAGAACAGAACATATGATCTCGAGGTAGGTCATCATGTACTCAATACTCCATCAATATAATCAATGTAGGATGTAGGGTTTGACCTCTTAGAGAAGGTCCGAACCTAGGTAAACATCGTCTCCCTTGTTTCCTGTTAGCCATCATTTCTAGATCCAGAACTTAGTACGGACATTGGTGGCCCATGCAGGTCCCGCTGTGTTGTCAAAAAGGATCGATGGCTCATCTTCAGATCAACGGTAACATCAGCTATGAAGACATCTTTGTCCCCAGCCAGCTTTTCGCGTTCGGCAGCGTCGTTCTTCCCGCCAAATCGACCGACCATCTTGACCGTGTTGAATTCTTCACCCCGAACCAAGTCATTATATTTAGGATTTTGGTCAAGCTCTTGAACACTATTTATACTGTTTTTTTAGACCCAAGGCAAGTTACAATACAACGTTTTATACTAAATCTTTTTATACAAGGGCATTGTCACAGTGGTGGTCTCATTGAGCTCGGAGGCAAACCACAAGTTTGGCTTGCCAGATCGGATAGTGGTGGCATGTGGCGTCGTCTACCTTCTTGGAGACACGGTTTTGGAGCTCATATCTGTCAGAGACATCTCGAAGGCATATCATTGTCGGATCACTACCTAGACTTGCCCCTTGCGATGCCCTGTGCTGGTCCATAAGGACGCACCCGCCGCCACGACCCACTGGCATTGACACGGTAGGTACGACGCCGCACCATCTCTGGACCCCTCATGCCAACACTTGTTGCATGAACGATGCCCCAAGAGGGGGTGTGACGCCAGACGCCAACGTCATCCGATTCAGGAGACCCATATACAGGGTTTCCCCTAGAGCAAACTGATGTCTACTACACAACCTTCTTCTTGTAGACGTTGTTGGGCCTCCAAGTGCAGAGGTTTGTAGGACAGTAGCAAATTTCCCTCAAGTGGATGACCTAATGTTTATCAATCCGTAGGAGGCATAGGATGAAGATGGTCTCTTTCAAGCAACCCTGCAACCAAATAACAAAGAGTCTTTTGTGTCCACAACGCACCCAATACAATGGTAAATTGTATAGGTGCACTAGTTCGGCGAAGAGATGGTGATACAAGTGCAATATGGATAGTAGATAAAGGTATTTGTAATTTGAAAATATAAAAACAGCAAGGTAACTAATGATAAAAGTGAGCGTAAACGGTATTGCAATGATAGTAAACAAGGCCTAGGGTTCATACTTTCGCTAGTGTAAGTCCTCTCAATAATAATATCATAATTGGATCACATAACTATCCCTCAACATGCAACAAAGAGTCACTCCAAAGTCACTAATAGTGGAGAACGAACGAAGAGATTATGGTAGGGTACGAAACCACCTCGTTATTCTTTCCAATCAATCCGTTGGGCTATTCCTATAAGTGTCACAAACAGCCCTAGAGTTCGTACTAGAATAACACCTTAAGACACAAATCAACCAAAACCCTAATGTCACCTCAAGTATCTGTGGGTATGATTATACGATATGCGTCACACAATCTTAGATTCATCTATTCAACCAACACAAAGGACCTCAAAGAGTGCCCCAAAGTTCCTACCGGAGAATCACGACGAAAACGTGTGCCAACCCCTATGCATAGGTTCATGGGCGGAACCCGCAAGTTGATCACCAAAACATACATCAAGTGAATCATGTGATATCCCATTGTCACCACAGATATCCACGGCAAGACATACATCAAGTGTTCTCAAATCTTTAAAGACTCAATCCGATAAGATTACTTCAAAGGGGAAACTCAATTCATTACAAGAGAGAAGAGGGGGAGGAGAAACATAGGATCCAACTATAATAGCAAAGCTCGCGATACATCAAGATCGTGCCAAATCAAGAACACGAGAGAGAGAGAGAGAGAGAGAGAGATCAAACACATAGCTACTGGTACATACCCTCAGCCCCGAGGGAGAACTACTCCCTCCTCATCATGGAGAGCACCGGGATGATGAAGATGGCCACCGGAGAAGGATTGCCCCCTCCGGCAGGGTGCCGGAACGAGTCTAGATTGGTTTTCGGTGGCTATGGAGGCTTCTGGCGGCGGAACTCCCGATCTATTGTCCGTTCTGGAAGTTTTATGATACGTAGGTATATATGGGTGAAAGGAGTACGTCGGTGGACCGAAGGGGGAGCCACGAGGCAAGGGGGCGCGCCCCTACCCTCGTGATCTCCCCCTTCATCTTCTGACGTAGGGTCCAAGTCTATCCGGTAGGTTTCCTTCCAAAAATAACTTCTTCAGTTGATTTCGTTCCGTTTCGACTCCGTTTGATATTCCTTTTCTTCGAAACACTGAAATAGGCATAAAACAACAAATCTGGGCTGGGCCTCCGGTTAATAGGTTAGTCCCAAAAATAATATAAAAGTGGAAAATAAAGCCCAATATTGCCCAAAACAGTAGATAATATAGCATGGAGCAATCAAAAATTATAGATACGTTGGAGACGTATCAGCATCCCCAAGCTTAATTCCTGCTCGTCCTCGAGTAGGTAAATGATAAAAACAGAATTTTTGATGCGGAGTGCTACTTGGCATAATTTCAATGTAATTCTTCTTAATTGTGGCATGAATATTCAGATCCGAAAGATTCAAGATAAAAGTTTATATTGACATAAAAATAATAATACTTCAAGCATACCAACAAAGCAATTATGTCTTCTCAAAATATCATGGTCAAAGAAAGCTATCCCTAAAAAATCATATAGTCTGGCTATGCTCTATCTTCACCACGCAAAGTATTTAAATCATGCACAACCCCGATGACAAGCCAAGCAATTGTTTTATACTTTTGATGTTCTCAAACTTTTTTAATCTTCACGCAATACATGAGCGTGAGCCATGGATATAGCACTATAGGTGGAATAGAGTGGTGGTTGTGGAGAAGACAAAAAGGGGGAAGATAGTCTCACATCAACTAGGCGTATCAACGGGCTATGGAGATGCCCATCAATAGATATCAATGTGAGTGAGTAGGGATTGCCATGCAACGGATGTATAAATGTATGAAAGCTCAACAAAAGAAACTAGTGGATGTGTATCCAACTCGCTTGCTCACGAAGACCTACGGCATTTTGAGGAAGCCCATCATTGGAATATACAAGCCAAGTTCTATAATGAAAGATTCCCACTAGTATATGAAAGTGACAACATAGGAGACTCTCTATTATCAAGATCATGGTGCTACTTTGAAGCACAAGTGTGGTAAAAGGATAGTAGCATTGTCCCTTCTCTCTTTTTCTCTCATTTTTTTAATTTTTTTATTTGGGACTTTTCTCTTTTTTATGGCCTCTTTTCTTTCCTTTTTTTTGTTTGGTCTTCTTTGGCCTCTTTTATTTATTTTTCGTCCGGAGTCTCATCCCGACTTGTGGGGGAATCATAGTCTCCATCATCCTTTCCTCACTGGGACAATGCTCTAATAATGATGATCATCACACTTTTATTTACTTACAACTCAAGAATTACAACTCGATACTTAGAACAAGATATGACTCTATATGAATGCCTCTGGCGGTGTACCGGGATGTGCAATGACTCATGAGTGACATGTATGAAAGAATTATGAATGGTGGCTTTGCCACAAATACTATGTCAACTACATGATCATGCTAAGCAATATGACAATGATGGAGTGTGTCATAAACGGAACGGTGGAAAGTTGCATGGCAATATATCTCGGAATGGCTATGGAAATGCCATAATAGGTAGGTATGGTGGCTGTTTTGAGGAAGGTATATGGTGCGTGTATGGTACCGGCGAAAGTTGCGCGGTACTGGAGAGGCTAGCAATGGTGGAAGGGTGAGAGTGCGTATAATCCATGGACTCAACATTAGTCATAAAGAACTCATATACTTACTGCAAAAATCTACAAGTTATCAAAGCAAAGTATTACGCGCATGCTCCTAGGGTATAGATTGGTAGGGAAAGACCATCGCTCGTCCCCGACCACCACTCATAAGGAAGGCAATCAATAAATAAATCATGCTCCGACTTCATCACATAACGGTTCACCATACGTGCATGCTACGGGAATCACAAACTTCAACACAAGTATTTCTCAAATTCACAACTAATCAACTAGCATGACTTTAATATTACCATACTCATATCTCAAAACAATCATCAAGCATCAAACTTCTCTTAGTATTCAATACACTCATAAGAAAGTTTTATTATATCCATCTTGGATGCCTATCACATTAGGATTTAAAGCAAATTACCATGCTATTTAAAACTCTCAAAATAAGTGAAGCATGAGAGTTCATCTATTTCTTCAAAATAAAACTACAACCATGCTCTAAAAGATATAAGTGAAGCACTAGAGCAAATGACAAACTACTCCGAAAGATATAAGTGAAGATCAATGAGTAGTCGAATAATTATGCAACTATGTGAAGACTCTCTAACATTTAATAATTTCAGATCTTGGTATTCTATTCAAACAGCAAGCAAAGCAAAATAAAACGACATCTAAGAATAGCATACATCATGTGAAGAAGCAAAAACTTAGGATCAACCGAAACTAACCGATAATTGTTGAAGAAGAAAGGTGAGATGCCAACCGGGGCATCCCAAAGCTTAGATGCTTGAGACTTCTTGAAATATTATCTTGGGGTGCCTTGGTCATCCCCAAGCTTGAGCTTTTGTGTCTCCTTAATTCCTCTCATATCACGGTCTCCCTAAATCTCAAAAGCTTCATCCACACAAAACTCAAGAAGGACTCGTGAGATAAGTTAGTATAAACCATTGCAAAAACCTTATCATACTCTACTGTAGAAAATCACTAAAATTATTATTCAACATTGCATACTAAATTCCTCTGCATATTTAATAGTCCTATCCTCAAATAGAATCATTAAAGAAGCAACCATATGCAAACAACGCAAACATAACAACAATCTGCCTAAACAGGATAATCTGTAAAGAATGCTGCAACATCCATACTTCCCTAGCTACAAAAATTATGAAATAAAATTCCCACTATAGTAAATTTATCAGAGCTTAATATGCAAAAGGTTTCAACATTTTATCACACTGTGACTTTTCTAGGGAATTATTGCAACAGCGGTAAACTTTCTGTTTTCAAACAGCGACATGTATACTTGTAACATAGGCATAGTAAAGGCTATCAATGCCACTTTTATTGAAATAAAAGATGCAAAACATTGTTCTAAATAACAGCAAGAAAATCCTAACAAAATAAATTGATGCTCCAAGCAAAACACATATCATGTGGTGAATAAAAATATAGCTCCAAGTAAAGTTACCGATGAACGAAGATAGAGGAGGGGATGCCTTCCGGGGCATCCCCAAGCTTAGGCTCTTGGTTGTCCTTGAATATTACCTTGGGGTGCCTTGGGAATCCCCAAGCTTAGGCTCTTGCTACTCCTTATTCCATAGTCCATCGAATCCTTACCCAAAACTTGAAAACTTCACAACACAAAACTTAACAGAAAACTCGTAAGCTCCGTTAGTATAAGAAATTAAATCACCACTTAAAGGTACTGTAATGAACTCATTCTTTATTTATATTGGTGTTAAACTTACTGTATTCCAACTTCTCTATGGTTTATAAACTCTTTTACTAGCCATAGATTCATCAAAATAAGCAAACAACACACGAAAAACATAATCTGTCAAAAACAGAACAGTCTGTAGTAATCTGGATCAAACGTATACTTCTGGAACTCATAAAATTCTCAAATAAATTTCTGGACCTGAGGAATTTATCTATTAATTATCTTCAAAAAGAATTAACTAAATAGGACTTTCCAAATAAAAATGGCAGCAATTCTCATGAGCGCTAAAGTTTCTGTTTTTTACAGCATGATCAACAAGACTTTCCCAAAGTCTTCCCAAAGGTTCTACTTGGCACAAACACTAACTAAAAGCATAAAACCACATCTAAACAGAGGCTATATGAATTATTTATTACTAAACAGGAGAAAAAGGCAAGGAACAAAAATAAAATTGGGTTGCCTCCCAACAAGTGCTATCGTTTAACGCCCCTAGCTAGGCATGATGATTTCAATGATGCTCACATAAAAGATAAGAATTGTAACATAAAGAGAGCATCATGAAGAATATTGCTAATAAATTTAAGTCTAACCCACTTCCTATGCATAGGGGTTTTGTGAGCAAACAACTTGTGGGAACAATAATCATCTTGCATAGGAAGGTAAAACAAGCATGACTTCAAAAATTTAAGCACATAGAGAGGAAACTTGATATTATTGCAATTCCTACAAGCATATGTTCCTCCCTCATAATAATTTTCAGTAGCATAATGAATGAATTTAAAAATATAACTATCACATAAAGCATTCTTTTCATGATCTACAAGCATAGAAAATTTACTACTCTCCACACAAGCAAAATTCTTCTCACGAATAATAGTGGGAGCAAACTCAACAAAATAATTATCATGTGATTGAAAATTAAGATCAAGATGACAAATTTCATGGTTATAATTATTCTTTAAAGCATACATGTCATCACAATAATCATCATATATAGTAGGAATGCTTTCATCATAATAAATTTGCTCATCAAAACTTGGGGGACAAAAAATATCATCTTCATCAAACATAGCTTCCCCAAGCTTGTGGCTTTGCATATCATTAGCATCATGGATATTCAAGGAATTCGTACTAACAACATTGCAATCATGCTCATCATTCAAATATTTAGTGCCAAACATTTTAGAGATCTCTTCTTCTAGAACTTGAGCACAATTATCCTTTCCATCATACTCACGAAAGATATTAAAAAGGTGAAGCGTATGAGACAAACTCAATTCCATTTTTTATAGTTTTATTTTATAAACTAAACTAGTGATAAAACAAGAAACTAAAAGACTTGATTGCAAGATCTAAAGATATACCTTCAAGCACTCACCTCCCCGGCAACGGCGTCAGAAAAGAGCTTGATGTCTACTACACAACCTTCTTCTTGTAGACGTTGTTGGGCCTCCAAGTGCAGAGTTTGTAGGACAGTAGCAAATTTCCCTCAAGTGGATGACATAAGGTTTATCAATCTGTAGGAGGCATAGGATGAAGATGGTCTCTCTCAAGTAACCCTGCAACCAAATAACAAAGAGTCTCTTGTGTCCCCAACACACCCAATACAATGGTAAATTGTATAGGTGCACTAGTTCGGCGGAGAGATGGTGATACAAGTGCAATATGGATAGTAGATAAAGGTATTTGTAATCTGAAAATATAAAAACAATAAGGTAACTAATGATAAAAGTGAGCGTAAACGGTATTGCAATGATAGTAAACAAGGCCTAGGGTTCATACCTTCGCTAGTGTAAGTCCTCTCAACAATAATATCATAATTGGATCACATAACTATCCCTCAACATGCAACAAAGAGTCACTCCAAAGTCACTAATAGCGGAGAACAAACGAAGAGATTATGGTAGGGTACAAAACCACCTCAAAGTTATTCTTTCCAATCAATCCGTTGGGCTATTCTTATAAGTGTCACAAACAGCCCTAGAGTTCGTACTAGACACTACTAGGGAAAACCCTAGCAGTAGCGCTGGTTTTGTGCTCACTAGTAGCGCGGGTAGGCGCGCTACTAATAAGGCGCTACCGCTATTGCTTAGCAGTAACGCGTGCCGCACGCGCTACTGCTAGGACAAATAGTTGCAGCGCTTGTTCACCCCCACGCTGTTGCTAATGTAACTACTGGCAGCGTGTTTTCTTTCCATCGCTACTAGTATTGTTTTTTTATTTTTTTTATGTTTAGTGTATTTATGCGCCATCGTACAAATATTGGTACAATACCAGTTATGACGTTTATATCATTATGTCCATAACAGTGTGTCAAATGAAGGTGGATTAGGTTCAAGTGGAGGCAATATGTGGTGCATGTCAAAAGTATACTACTAATCCAAACTTGATCTAGTTTGGACTAGTAGTACTTTCGATGTGCACCACATGTTGCCTCCACTTGAATCTAATCCGCCAGCACAAGCTATTTAATCATCATCATAATCATTAGCACCAACAATATTTATTTAATCACCACTAACACTAGCTAATAATAATCAACAATCATTACCACCAACACTAGCTATTTTATCATCATAGTAATAGTGTTCACATCATCATCCTCAAACTCATTTCTAGCTAATCACTCCTGCTGCTCTCTCTTAGGTAAAACAACATAAAACATGTGTAGCTCTCCTCCTTGATCAAGTTGGAGCATGCAGATGAACCTGTCTACCAAGCGCTGGACATGTTTGCTTGCACTGAAATAAGCTGACAATACAAATTAGTTGTCAACTATTTTTGAATAAACAATATCAAAGACATAAATATGGTTGAGAAACTTACATTTTGGTGTAACTGGAGGCGTCTGCACATCGACCCAGATGTCGGTATTACCTTCAATATCATCTTCCGGACGAATATCAAAGGTGATAACCATATCAGGCTGAAATGCATAAGTCTTGCATAGTGCTCGCCATGTTTTGCATCCAAAATAGGTGTAGTCGTCTGAATTGTATAATTTTGCGTGGAAAATATAACCATGCTCGGTCTTCAAGTAAACTTTCTTTACCTCCATAGTATGACTGAAACCTATCTTATCCAATACAAAAACTCTTGCATGGCAGGGGATACGCTAGTAGAATAGTAAAAAAATATAAGTTGAAGCAAATGAAGCAGATGTCATGCTTAATTATGAAAAAAGACTTGTCGTTATGACTTACTGTATCCACTTCGAAGTTCTCGTCCAGCTTGATGCTGAAGCGCCTATCATCATCTAGGAAGATTCCGTCGCACAGGCCGCGCTCGTCTTCGCAGTATTTGCAAATACTGAAATCCTTTTTGTCGTCAGACATTTCCTATGTTCATAGTTAAAACATTAATTGAAAATCGATAGAAGACAACTACCAGGATACTCAACACACAAATCCGGGGCACTCGATATTTCCTACATATTCTGGCAAAAGTCATGCCAAAATTCACGGAAAAATCCGGCATGACCTTTACTAAAATAGGATATATCGAGTGCCTGAAATTTGCCGGAACGGAAATGAATCAACACTCCGGCAAAACATAGGCCACTCGGAGGTGTAACCTGCAAACATGACCGGCCACTTGGATATTGAGAAACACAAGATATACATTTCAAAATATCTTATAAGACTCAATTTAGCATGCATTCAATAAGCAAAAGTAAATCATCTCATGCGTCCGTACATCGTCGAATATTATCACTAATACATCCCGAATAGTGTCATACATATAACATCACTAGTACAACTAAAACCCTAGCACACGACGGGTATCGGCGCGGGCGGTGGACACCCACAGAGAAGGAACCATCACGGGATCATAGCTCCAGCGAGATCCCTGGAGAACCTGCCAGGTATTGGAGAACCTGTGCTCCAACGCAAACAAGTAGCGACGGACGTGCGCGTCCTCCTCACTGACACTGTGACGCACCACCTCCGCGGAGTCCTCGAGCCTCTGGACCGTCACTGGCCAACGCGACCGCCACCAAAGAAGGTTCGGGTCAACGACAGACTGGCTCCTCACCAACCTGCGCCCCCCGGTAGGTAGCGCCTCCCAGTACCACCCCGACGGAGCCCAGTCCCGGACATGGCCCATCTGTTCAAGCAGGTGTCGTCCTCCGCTGACTCGACGACGAGGATGCGGGATAAGCATCGCCCACGTCGATGCGGGAAAATTGCTTTAACTAAAAAAATAGCAACAAGTTCTTACTAACTAGTTCTATTAATTCAACTAGTTCTTACTAAAAATAAACTTACTATAAATAAAAATATTCTAGTACCTAATTAGTACCTAGTTCTTACTAACTAATTAGTACCTAAGAACTACTGCCCTAATTACCATCTAATTTGATGAACCTATAGGGGTGGAAAGTGGTAGCGGATATTCCAATTATCCAACTATAAAGTGAAATAAGTGGTCAAATTTTACTCGTTTTATGATTCATCTTAGAAATTTGATTCATTTCCACCCTTACATGAACCCTAACTCATTTGAGCCGCATCCGCATCCGATTCGTTTCCACCCTAACTAATTTGATGGAGGTAGAAATGTTGGGGAACGTAGTAATTTCAAAAATTTTCCTACGCACACGCAAGATCATGTGATGCATAGCAACGAGAGGGGGAGTATGATCTACATACCTAGTAGATCGACAACGGAAGCGTTTGGTTGATGTAGTCGTACGTCTTCACGATCCAACCGATCAAGCACCAAAACTACGGCACCTCCGAGTTCTAGCACACGTTCAGCTCGATGACGATCCTCGGACTCCGATCCAGCAAAGTGTCGGGGAAGAGTTCCGTCAGCACGACGGCGTGGTGACGATCTTGACGTACTACTGCTGCAGGGCTTCGCCTAAGCACCGCTACAATATTATCGAGGACTATGGTGGCTGGGGGCGCCGCACACAGCTAAGGAATAGATCACGTGGATCAACTTGTGTGTCTCTAGGGTGCCTCTGCCTCAGTATATAAAGGACCAAAGGGGGGAGGTTGGCCGGCCACATAGGGCGCGCCAGGAGTGTCCTACTCCCTCTGGGAGTAGGATTCCCCCCCAATCCAAGTTGGAATAGGACTTGTGGAGGGGGGAAAAGAGAGAGAGGGGCTGGACCCCTCTCCTTGTCCAATTCGGACCAAGGGAGGGGAGGGGCGCGCGGCCCATGTAGGGCTGCCTCTTCTCTTTTCCTCTAAGGCCCATCATGGCCCATTTAGCTCCCAGGGGGTTCCGGTAACCTCCCGGTACTCCGGTAAAATCCCGATTTCACCCGGAACACTTCCGGTATCCAAACATAGGCTTCCAATAAATCAATCTTTATGTCTCGACCATTTCGAGACTCCTCGTCATGTCCGTGATCACATCCGGGACTCCGAACAACCTTTGGTACATCAAAATGCATAAACTCATAATATAACAGTCATCGTAACCTTAAGCGTGCGGACCCTACGGGTTCGAGAACAATGCAGACATGACCGAGACATGTCTCCGGTCAATAAACAATAGCGGGACCTGGATGCCCATATTGGCTCCTACATATTCTACGAAGATCTTTATCGGTCAGACCACATAACAACATACGTTGTTCCCTTTGTCATCGGTATGTTACTTGCCCGAGATTCGATCGTCGGTATTCCAATACCTAGTTCAATCTCGTTACCGGCAAGTCTCTTTACTCGTTTTGTAATACATAATCCCGCAACTAACTCATTTAGTTGCAATGCTTGCAAGGCTTAAGTGATGTGCATTACCGAGAGGGCCCAGAGATACCTCTCCGACAATCGGAGTGACAAAACCTAATCTCGAAATACGCCAACCCAACATGTACCTTTGGAGACACCTGTAGTACTCCTTCATAATCACCCAGTTACGTTGTGACGTTTGGTAGTACCCAAAGTGTTCCTCCGGTAAACGGGAGTTGCATAATCTCATAGTTATAGGAACATGTATAAGTCATGAAGAAAGCTATAGCAACATACTAAACGATCGGGTGCTAAGCTAATGGAATGGGTCATGTCAATCAGATCATTCTCTCAATGATGTGATCCCGTTAATCAAATAACAACTCATTGTTCATGGTTAGGAAACATAACCATCTTTGATTAACGAGCTAGTCAAGTAGAGGCATACTAGTGACACTTTGTTTGTCTATGTATTCACACATGTATTATGTTTCCGGTTAATACAATTCTAGCATGAATAGTAAACATTTATCATGATTATAAGGAAATAAATAATAACTTTATTATTGCCTCTAGGGCATATTTCCTTCAGTCTCCCACTTGCACTAGAGTCAATAATCTAGATTACACAGTAATGATTCTAACACCCATGGAGCCTTGGTGCTGATCATGTTTTGCTCGTGGAAGAGGCTTAGTCAATGGGTCTGCAACATTCAGATCCGTATGTATCTTGCAAATCTCTATGTCTCCCACCTAGACTAGATCCCGGATGGAATTGAAGCGTCTCTTGATGTGCTTGGTTCTCTTGTGAAATCTGGATTCCTTTGCCAAGGCAATTGCACCAGTATTGTCACAAAAGATTTTCATTGGACCCGATGCACTAGGTATGACACCTAGATCAGATATGAACTCCTTCATCCAGACTCCTTCATTTGCTGCTTCCGAAGCAGCTATGTACTCTGCTTCACATGTAGATCCCGCTACAACGCTTTGTTTAGAACTGCACCAACTGACAGCTCCACCGTTTAATGTAAACACGTATCCGGTTTGCGATTTAGAATCGTCCGGATCAGTGTCAAAGCTTGCATCAACGTAACCTTTTACGATGAGCTCTTTGTCACCTCCATATACGAGAAACATATCCTTAGTCCTTTTCAGGTATTTCAGGATGTTCTTGACCGCTGTCCAGTGATCCACTCCTGGATTACTTTGGTACCTCCCTGCTAGACTTATAGCAAGGCACACATCAGGTCTGGTACACAGCATTGCATACATGATAGATCCTATGGCTGGTGCATAGGGAACATCTTTCATATTCTCTCTACCTTCTGCAATGGTCGGGCATTGAGTCTTACTCAACTTCACACCTTGTAACACAGGCAAGAACCCTTTCTTTGCTTGATCCATTTTGAACTTCTTCAAAACTTTGTCAAGGTATGTGGTTTGTGAAAGTCCAATTAAGCGTCTTGATCTATCTCTATAGATCTTAATGCCTAATATGTAAGCAGCTTCACCGAGGTCTTTCATAGAAAAACTTTTATTCAAGTATCCCTTTATGCTATCCAGAAATTCTATATCATTTCCAATTAGTAATATGTCATCCACATATAATATCAGAAATGCTACAGAGCTCCCACTCACTTTCTTGTAAATACAGGCTTCTCCAAAAGTCTGTATAAAACCAAATGCTTTGATCACACTATCAAAACGTTTATTCCAACTTTGAGAGGCTTGCACCAGTCCATAAATGGATCGCTGGAGCTTGCACACTTTGTTAGCTCCCTTTGGATCGACAAAACCTTCTGGTTGCATCATATACAACTCTTCTTCCAGAAATCCATTCAGGAATGCAGTTTTGACATCCATCTGCCAAATTTCATAATCATAAAATGCGGCAATTGCTAACATGATTCGGACAGACTTAAACATCGCTACGGGTGAGAAGGTCTCATCGTAGTCAATCCCTTGAACTTGCCGAAAACCTTTTGCGACAAGTCGAGCTTTGTAGACATTAATATTACCGTCAGCGTCAGTCTTCTTCTTGAAGATCCATTTATTCTCAATTGCTTACCGATCATCGGGCAAGTCAACCAAAGTCCATACTTTGTTCTCATACATGGATCCCATCTCAGATTTCATGGCTTCAAGCCACTTTGTGGAATCTGGGCTCACCATCGCTTCTTCATAGTTCGTAGGTTCATCATGATCTAGTAGCATGACTTCCAGAACAGGATTACCGTACCACTCTGGTGCGGATCTTACTCTGGTTGATCTACGAGGTTCAGTAGTATCTTGTTCTGAAGTTTCATGATCATCATCATTAGCTTCCTCACTAACTGGTGTAGGTGTCATAGAAACAGCTTTCTGTGATGTACTCCTTTCAAATAAGCACTAGTAGAAAACATGGCTTTCGTCCAGGCCAGTTTAGCCCATTAGTCCCGGTTCAATCCAGAACCGGGACCAATGGAGCTATTTGCCCCGGTTCGTGAGCCCAGGGGGGCGGCCGGGCCATGTGGGCCATTGGTCCCGGTTCGTCCGGACCTTTTGGTCCCGGTTGGTGGGACGAACCGGGACCAATGGTCCTGGCTCCTGGCCCACCACTATTGGTCCCGGTTGGTGGCATGAACCGGGACCAAAAGGTAACCCTTTTGGTCCCGGTTCATGCCACCAACCGGGACCAATAGTGGTGCCTATATATAGCCCCTCGCGCAAGAGCAGAGCACACTGCTCTGTTTTTTCTGGCCGAGGGGGAGAGGGCTTGGTGGTGCTCTAGTTCACCTCCTATGCACACAAGGTGTTCGATGGAATGCCCGAGCCACACTACTTAAGGTTTCTCCTCTCCAAGCTCGGCCGCCAAGCTCCATTTTCCTCAATATTTATCTAGGTTTAGCGGTCCGTCACGCCCCGTCCCCGTCTTCACCGCCGTCGATCACCCGCGCCGATCTCATCGCCGGCACCACCGTGGTGAGCCTCTTGTTCTTATCTTCTTTCTGAAAGGAAAAATATTATTACTTGTTTGTTTAGATAGATACTTGTATTATTTTCTTACTTTTATTATTGCATCTTATATAGTGCGCCGATGGTTTTGGTATCCGCCCCCGTCGGCCCTCGTCCTGTCTATGATTCGGATGTGGTATATATTATCTTTTCATAACTATTGGTTCATTTATTGTCTATGAAAATTATGCCGACCAACGTGACATAGATTTTATTTATCTAGGAGGTTGTTGAACCGGAAATTCCAACCGACCCTATTGTCGAGAGGTTAAATTTAGTTGAAGAAGAAAACAATTTCTTGAAGGAAAAAATAAAAAAACTTAAGGAGGAGAAGATGATATTGGAGTTGCATGTTGCGGATGTCGTTGATGATCACAAGATCAAGATGGATGCAATGCGCTTGAAGATGAGAAAGATTAGAAAATATGCCATTCATACCGAGGCTTGGTATCATTATGCCGTTGGATCAGTTGTTACCTTGGTTGCGATTATGATCGCATTTTTTTTCGCATTGAAATGTTTTACATAGTTTCAATGTATGGTTTAATTAATTTAGATGCTCTGCAGAGCTTTATGTTGTTGGATGAGAACTATGTATCTACTTTGGTTTTTATGTGATGATGAACTTCTATTAATTTGGTCACTTAATTATCTATTCATGATGTTCTGTAATGATTTTTGACACACTTAATTATATATAATGCACGCAGATGAACCGGCAATGGATGTACGGTGACAGACACACCTCCGAGTACATTAAGGGCGTGCATGATTTCCTCGAAGTGGCTGAGGCAAACAAGCAGAATGGTTTTATGTGTTGTCCATGCCCTATATGTGGGAATACGAAGTCTTACTCTGACCGGAAATTCCTTCACACCCACCTGCTTTACAAGGGTTTCATGCCACACTATAATGTTTGGACGAGGCACGGAGAAATAGGGGTTATGATGGAAGACGGCGAGGAAGAAGAGTACAATGACAACTATGTGCCCCCTGAATACGGTGATGCTACTGAACATCAAGATGCATCAGACGATGTGCACGATGGTGCTGCAACGGGCGAAGCTGCTGAAGATCAAGAGGAACCAGACGATGTGCCCGATGATGATGATCTCCGCCGGGTCATTGTCGATGCAATGACACAATGCGAAAGTCAAAAGGAGAAGCTGAAGTTCGATCGCATGTTAGAGGATCACAAAAAGGGGTTGTACCCCAATTGCGAAGATGGCAACACAAAGCTCGGTACCGTACTCGAATTGCTGCAGTGGAAGGCAGAGAATGCTGTGCCTGATAAAGGATTTGAGAAGCTACTAAAAATAATGAAGAAGAAGCTTCCAAAGGATAACGAATTGCCCGACAGTACATACGCAGCAAAGAAGGTCGTATGCCCTCTAGGATTGGAGGTTGAGAAGATACATGCATGCCCTAATGACTGCATCCTCTACCGCGGTGCCTACAAGGATCTGAACGCATGCCCGGTATGTGGTGCATTGCGGTATAAGATCAGACGAGATGACCCTGGTGATGTTGACGGTGAGCCTCCCAGGAAGAGGGTTCCTGCGAAGGTGATGTGGTATGCTCCTATAATACCACGGTTGAAACGTCTGTTCAGAAACGGAGAGCATGCCAAGTTGATGCGATGGCACAGTGAGGACCGTAAGAAAGACGGGAAGTTGAGAGCACCCGCTGACGGGTCGCAGTGGAGAAAAATTGAGAGAAAGTACTGGGATGAGTTTGCAAAGGACCCAAGGAACGTATGGTTTGCTTTAAGCACGGATGGCATTAATCCTTTCGGGGAGCAGAGCAGCAATCACAGCACCTGGCCCGTGAATCTATGTATGTATAACCTTCCTCCTTGGATGTGCATGAAGCGGAAGTTCATTATGATGCCAGTTCTCATCCAAGGCCCTAAGCAACCCGGCAACGACATTGATGTGTACCTAAGGCCATTAGTTGAAGAACTTTTACAGCTGTGGAATGGAAACGGTGTACGTACGTGGGATGAGCACAAACAGGAGGAATTTAACCTAAAGGCGTTGCTGTTCGTGACCATCAACGATTGGCCAGCTCTCAGTAACCTTTCAGGACAGACAAACAAGGGATACCACGCATGCACGCACTGTTTACTTGACACCGATAGTATATACCTGGCAAGCTGCAGGAAGAATGTGTACCTGGGCCATCGTCGATTTCTTCCGACCAACCATCAATGTTGAAAGAAAGGCAAGCATTTCAAAGGCGAGGCAGATCACCGTAAGAAGCCCGCCATGCGTACCGGTGATCACGTACTTGCTATGGTCAATGATTTACACGTAATCTTTGGAAAGGGTCCCGGCGGACTAGCTGTTCCGAATGACGCTGAGAATCACGCACCCATGTGGAAGAAGAAATCTATATTTTGGGACCTACCCTACTGGAAATACCTAGAGGTCCGCTCTTCGATCGACGTGATGCACGTGACGAAGAACCTTTGCGTGAACCTGCTAGGCTTCTTGGGCGTGTATGGGAAGACAAAAGATACACCTGAGGCACGAGAGGACCTGCAACGCTTGCATGAAAAAGAGGGCATGCCTCCGAAGCAGTATGAAGGTCCTTCCAGCTACGCTCTTACGAAAGAAGAGAAAGAAATATTCTTTCAATGCCTGCTCAGTATGAAGGTCCCGACTGGCTTCTCGTCGAATATAAAGGGAATAATAAATATGCCAGAGAAAAAGTTCCAGAACCTAAAGTCTCATGACTGCACGTGATTATGACGCAACTGCTTCCGGTTGCATTGAGGGGGCTTCTACCGGAAAACGTCCGACTAGCCATTGTGAAGCTATGTGCATTCCTCAATGCAATATCTCAGAAGGTGATCGATCCAGAAATCGTATCAACGCTAAGGAGTGATGTGGCGCAATGTCTTGTCAGTTTCGAGCTGGTGTTCCCACCATCCTTCTTCAATATCATGACGCACGTCCTAGTTCATCTAGTCGACGAGATTGTCATTCTAGGGCCCGTATTTCTACACAATATGTACCCCTTTGAGAGGTTCATGGGAGTCCTAAAGAAATATGTTCGTAACCGCGCTAGGCCAGAAGGAAGCATCTCCATGGGCCATCAAACAGAGGATGTCATCGGGTTTTGTGTTGACTTCATTCCTGGCCTTAAGAAGATAGGTCTCCCTAAATCGCGGTATGAGGGGAGACTAACTGGAAAAGGCACGCTTGGAAGGGACTCAATAATATGTAGGGACGGATATTCTTGGTCTCAAGCACACTACACAGTTCTACAGAACTCTACCTTGGTGACCCCGTATGTCGATGAACACAAGAACAGTCTGCGCTCCAAACACCCAGAGCAGTGCGACGACTGGATTACATGTGAACACATCAGGACTTTTAGCAGTTGGTTGGAAACACGTCTCAGAGGTGACAGCACTGTTTGTGATGAGCTGTACTTGTTGTCCAGGGGACCATCTTCGACTGTAATGATTTGGAAAGGATACGAGATAAATGGGAATACATTTTACACGATTGACCAAGATGAAAAGAGCACCAACCAAAACAGCGGTGTCCGCTTTGATGCAGCAACCAACAATGGAAATGACACATATTATGGTTACATAGCAGACATATGGGAACTTGACTACGGAGTAGATTTTAAGGTCCCTTTGTTTAAGTGCAAGTGGATCAATCTGTTAGGAGGCGGGGTACAGGTAGACCCACAGTACGGAATGACCACAGTGGATCTGAAAAATCTTGGGTACACTGACGAACCGTTCGTCCTAGCCAATGATGTGGCACAGGTTATCTATGTGAAGGACATGTCTACCAGACCGAGGAAAAGAAAAGATAAGGAAGCGAATACATCATACAATGAGCCAAAGAGCCACATAGTTCTTTCAGGAAAAAGGGACATCCTGAGAGTGGAGGGCAAGACAGACATGTCTGAAGAGTATGAAAAATTTCATGAAATTCCCCCCTTCAAAGTCAAGGCTGACCCAAGCATCCTAATAAACGATGAAGATTATCCATGGTTACGGCGCAATAAGCAAACGACACAAGCGAAGAAAAAGTGAAGACTTTCTCCCGAAACTATTATGATGATAACATGCCAACTTTGTAACAGACGAGTATGATACCATTGTCTGTTTTGTACATGCACATGCTATGCCAACTTTTTCAGAGTTCATTTGAAAACTATGAATTTTAAAACCTCGCCAACCGAAGGGCGCTCACACCGGTTTATAAATAAAGCAACAAAGAAAACAAAAAAAGAGTTTCCAAATTTGAAAACTAATGGCACTAACAGAAAGTTTATAATTTTTCTAAAACTAAAAGCAAAAAGAATTAAAAAAATAAAGCAAAAAACAACAAAAAATAAATAATGCAGAAAATAGAACAAAAAACTGAAAAAAAATAAAAATAGCAACAATAAGTATTTTGTTGTAAGTAGAAACAAAATAAAATAAATAAAGCAACAAAGGAAACAAAAAAAGAGTTTTCAGATTTGAAAACTAATGGCACTAACAGAAAGTTTATAATTTTTCTAAAACTAAAAGCAAAAAGAATTAAAAAATAAAGCAAAAAACAACAAAAACTAAATAATGCAGAAAACAGAACAAAAAACTGAAAAAAATAAAAATAGCAACAATAAGTATTTTGTTGTAAGTAGAAACAAAATAAAATAAATAAAGCAACAAAGAAAACAAAAAAAGAGTTTTCAGATTTGAAAACTAATGGCACTAACAGAAAGTTTATAATTTTTCTAAAACTAAAAGCAAAAAGAATTAAAAAATAAAGCAAAAGACCAAAAGAAAAATAAACCAAAACCAAAATAAACTAAATAAAGCAACAAATAAAACAAAAAAACAAAAAAAATGCCACCTACTGGGCCCCCACGGCCTGAATACGACTAGAAACCCTATGGGCCAGGATTCAGGCCCGTGGAAGGCCCAGTAGGCCCACAGGCACAGATGGCAGAGTTAGGCTCGAAAGCCTGCTTTAGAGAGGAGCTCGAGAGGGGAGCCGCACCGCACCTTATAAACTGGTGCGGCTCCCTCTCAACTAGCGAGGTGGGACTAAACATTTGGCGCGGGGCAGCACAAGGCCTTTGGTCCCGGTTGGTGGCATCAACCGGGACTAAAGGGGGCCTTTGGTCCCGGTTGGTGGCACCAACCGGGACTAATGCCCCCCTTTAGTCCCGGTTGGTGCCACCAACCGGGAACAAAGGCCAATTTTCAGCAGCCCAAAGGGC
>NC_041388.1:8051152-8051706 GCF_002162155.2 Triticum dicoccoides
GCGGGCCACCCCGGCCGCGCCGTCCCGACGCCGTTGCCGCCCCGCCTCTGCCTCGCCGTCGCCTCTGCCTCGCCCCGCGCTGCTTTGGTCAGGGCCGGCACCGCCCCCCTCTTCCCCTTTTTTTTTGCAAATATAGTTTTTTTCCTGATTATGTGTGTATATGTATGAGTATATATGTATATGTGTATATCTGTTTATATGTTTTTTTAGATTTTTTTGTTTTTTGCATTTTTATAAAAATGTATATATGTTCTCTGTGTATATATATGTTTTCTGTTCATAGATTTTTATTTGAAAATTATTTTAAAAAAAACAAGCAATACTACTTCATGTATTTTTAAGAAGGAAGAAGAAGAAAAAGAATGAGAGGAAAAAGGAAAAAAGAAGAGGAAGAAAGGAGAAGAAGAGGGGAGGAAGAAGAGGAGAAATAAATAAGAAGAGGAAAAAAGAAGAAAAAGAAGAGGAGAAGAAGAAAGGAATAGAGGAGAAGAAGAAAAAATAGAAAATATTCTATTTTTTCTTCTTCTCCTCTATTCCTTTCTTCTTCTCCTCTT
>NC_041388.1:8051876-8056032 GCF_002162155.2 Triticum dicoccoides
TTCGATCTTCTCCTCTGTCATCGTCGATATACCCCTCCCGATAACTTCAACATGAGAGGAGAAGAAGAAAGAAAGGAATAGAGGAGAAAGAAGAAACTTTGACACGAGGGGGGGGGGTACCGATACCCCCTCCCCGATAACATTATTTTCCCATGTATATGTATGTTGCTTCGTTGTCGATATAACGAGGGTGTCGAGGATCACCGAGGGGTCGAGGGTCGGGAACTAGGGTAGAGGGTCGAGGGTCGTTAAGGGGTCAAGGGTTGAAGGTTTCAGGGTCGAGGGTCGTTAAGGGGTCAAGGGTCGAAGGTTTCAGGGTCGAGGGTCGTTAAGGGGTCAAGGGTCGAAGGCTCTCGACCCCTCGGTGATCCTCCCGACCCCTTGACCCTCGACCGCTCGGCGATCCACGACCCTCTACCCTACCGCGGGCATCGATGCCCACGTCACTTGTGGGACATAGATGTAGTGTTCAACGCCGACCCCCTCCCGATAGCTTCAACACGTGGGGGGTCGATATTACCCCCTCCTAGCTTGAAGCGTTCTCGAGGCCACCCCTAACCCTTGAAGCGTTGTCGAGGCCACCCCAAACCCTAGAGAAGCAGCGTCGAGGCCACTAATATGATTCCTTATTGTGATTAGCTAGCTAGTTCTACGTTTGCAATTAATATATCCATATCTGTCATGTTTGAATAATAATTGCCATGTTGTAAATATTTGTAGAAACTATGGACACCCCCCGAGACGAAGCACAAGAAGCGTTGTTGAGGGACATAATCGCAGAAGGAAGTGATGCCCTCTCCTCGATGTTTCTCAACGACAACGATGGTCTGGAAGGAGAGGGTGAAGAAGCAGCTGGCCCTCTCCTCATTGATTTACATGGCTCCAATGACCCAATGCCGGTGCAAGAAGGAGAGGGTGAAGAAGTAGACCGTGAGGACGGCTCCGATGATCACCAAACCGAGTCCGGCCAGGTATATATATTAGTTAAGCCTGTGCTGACTAGCTAATTGATGCATTCATTGTTTTGGTATGTACACATATTAATTAACTCTCGTCTTTGTTCTTTTTTCTAGCCCTCCGGATCGAGCACAACTTCGTAAAGAGACGAGGCCCGAAGAAAAAGTTGAGCTCGGATGAAAAGTTTGAGATCATACAAATCGCGCGCGACGGCCAACCGATTGAACCCTACCGGACAAAGAAGGCATTTGTTGCTCAGTGTGGGGTTCTGGTTAGGGACAAGATCCCGATCAGCATCCAGCAATGGTGTAAGCCTAAGAACGAAGACCCTGAGGTGTCTTATGTCAATGAGATGCAGAAAGAGAATCTTTGGACTGAGCTGAAGTCAAATTTCACCCTACCGCCGGAGGATGATCCGGAGAAGCCAGTTATAGAGCCATTAATCAAGTCTTTTGCTCTGAGGAAGATGGCAGACCTATTCAGGAATTGGAAGAAAGACCTCAATAGGTATGTCGAAAAAAATGAGACACCAGAATTCATTGGCAAATATGAGAAGATCAGAGATGACTGGCCCGCATTTGTGGCCCACAAGACATCGGAAAAGAGTAAAAAAATGTCGGCGACAAACAAGAGAAATGCTGAGAAGAAGAAGCTTCACCATCGCACGGGGTCAGGTGGCTACCTCGTAGCCCAGCCTAAGTGGGCCAAGGCTGAGAATGATCTGCTTGATAAAGGGATCGAACCAGAGACAATGAAATTGCCAGAACGTTGCCGGACTTGGTTCTTTGGGGCCGGCGGATCCTTGGACCCTATAACAGGGAAGTGCATTTGGACGGAGGAACAATTGGACATACCAGTCAAGAAGCTTCAGCAATATATCGAAGCAGCGCAGCAAGGGACGTTCGTTCCAGACAGGGAGAAGGACGAGCTCACAATGGCCCTCGGCAATCCTGAGCACCCTGGACGGACACGAGGCATGCCAGGCTCCGTTTCATGGAAGGCTGGATTTCCGGACGCAGGGGGTTACAAAACCCACAAGAGGAGGAAGAAACTGGAGCAGAGCCAACTGCAGTCACTGCACGAAAGGGTAATGGGGCTAGAGGAACGAGAAGCAGATCGCAGCAAACGACCTGCCGAAGCTTCCCCCGAAGCTACCCCGCCATCTCAGCGGAAAAGCAGCGTGGCTTCCACCGAGCTGCTTCAGCCAGAGCATGCCTTGACGGCTCCTGCCAGCTATCCCGTGGATGCTATCACGGATGCTGAAAATTGCCACCTTATGGCGCAATGGAGCAATTTGAAGGTCAAGGCGGCTGTTGGCTCTGTTTATCCTACTAAACCCGACTCAACTTTTCACTGCCGGCCGATTCCAGAAGGATATGCTAAGGTGATGGTCGATGAAATAATGGAGGGATTTGAGGACCTCCGGCTTGACCACCCTACCGGTGAAGGGGAGTATCGGCTGGGTTCTGCTCTGAAGACTCCATGCCTATGGCGGAAGGATCTCATCAACCTTCCGAACTGGACGCCTCCGCCTCCTCCTCCTCCTCCGGCGAGTCAGGGCACTCCGCCTCCTCCACCGGCGAGTGACGATCAGGGCACTCGGCCCGCTCCTTCTCCGGCGCGTGGCGGCACTCCGCCTCCTTCTCCGCCTGTGCCGGCGCGCCCGAGCAGCCAGCCTCCTCCTTCTCCGCCTCGTCAGCAAGGGCGGAAGAGACCCGCCGCCGCTCCGGCTTCTACGGCGCGTCGCAGTCCTTCTCCTCCACCTCGTAAGCAAGGAAAGAAGACATCCGCTCCGTCTACTCTGCCGGCGTCTAGCAGTACAGCGAAAGGCGGGAGGAGATACAGATTCGGTCCTTCTCTGAAGACTCCAGAGAAGTTACCGTACGAGAGGAGCGAGGAGGAAAACGCGAAGATCGCGCAGACCGAAGTGGATGACTGGTTTCAAGGGTTGAAAGCAAAGAGACATCCACCTCCGGAGGAGAAGGTAGATCCGGTGAAAGGGAAGCGCACTCTGGCTGCCCTGACAAAACCACCCAAGTCTCTGCCGAAAGGCAACTATGAGCGCATTATTGGAAAGGCATTTGCCGAAGCGGAGAGGTCAGGAAGTACTAAAAGTGATCAAAGGATGAAAGAACGACGAGCTGGGAAACAAATTGCCCAGCTCGGCGAACAAGCGAAGCAATCGTGCCCCCCGCTCAAGGTGCCTGCTAGCGACATCGTCGATCCGAGGATGGTGCCCGGTTATGGCAATCCTGCAAATTACCTGCCCGACGATGTACATTATGATATCTTGGAGGTGCAGATACAAAGATACGAGTATGGGAAGCCTCTCGTCAAAGATGAAAGTTCTCTATCAACGATGATGTGAAGATTGCATGATTGGTACATGAAAACCTGCAAAGAGTCTGAGGGGAGGAATACTTTGTATATGAGAGTTAAAAAGGAGCATGACCTCCTTGGAATTGAACTGTTGCCTATTCCATTTGAGGAGTTCTATCAGTTTTTCAATCAATTGGCCATCGATAAAGCAACGGTCACCTCCTACTGTCTGTAAGTAGTACTACTTCCGTCATTAAGTCTCTCTATATAACTCAGCCCGTTCATTTGCATGTATTTATAATTATCCTCACTATATTATGCAGATTGAAGATCGCCGAATTGAAGAAAAGACAAGTGGGAGATATTGGGTTCATTAACACGTATCTCATAGATGCAACTGAGGTTCAATATCGTGCCCAAGAAACCGAGGCCAACTTGCTACGGTCGTTGGAAATAAATGAACACAAAGATATAATACTCTTTCCTTACAACTTCAAGTGAGTGTTACTGTCTTGTGGCATATTCGGTTTCCTTATTAGTCCAGGTTATAGTAATGTAATATTGATGAGTTATGCATGTGTGCGCAGCTACCACTATATTCTCCTAGAGATTAAGCTTGAGAAGGGAGTAGTAACTGTCTTAGACTCCAAGCGAAAAGATCCCAAGGAGTATGCGGACATGACTGAAATGCTCGAGAAGTAAGTTAAATCGATCATTATCCACCATATCAGCAACTTTGTTCATTTCTGATATCAAGTAATTGTTTTCTTTGTATGGCAGGGCTTGGAGAAAATTCACCAAAAAAGCTCCGGGACTACCGAAGAAGCTGCAATTTAGGCACCCGAAAGTAAGTACTATATAGTAGCATATTCCAGGCATC
>NC_041388.1:8056965-8062490 GCF_002162155.2 Triticum dicoccoides
CCACATAAACGCTAACGCGTGGATGCCTATTGGTCCCGGTTGGTGCCACCAACCGGGACCAAAGGCCCTCCTGCCTGGGCTCAGGGGACAGGCCACGTGGAGGCCCTTCTGTCCCAGTTCTGGAACGAACCGGGACTAAAGGGGTCAGGGCATTAGTACCGACCCTTTAGTCCCGGTTCATGAACCGGGACTAAAGGCCCTCACCAACCGGGACAATAGGCCCTTTTTCTACTAGTGAAGGGAGCAGGTACAGTTACCTTGTCAAGTTCTACTTTCCTCCCACTCACTTCTTTCGAGAGAAACTCCTTCTCCAGAAAGTTTCCGAATTTAGCAACAAAAGTCTTGCCTTCGGATCTGTGATAGAAGGTGTATCCAATAGTTTCCTTTGGATATCCTATGAAGACACATTTCTCCGATTTGGGTTCGAGCTTATCAGGTTGAAGTTTTTTCACATAAGCATCGCAGCCCCAAACTTTCAGAAATGACAACTTTGGTTTCTTGCCAAACCACAGTTCATAAGGCGCCGTCTCAACGGATTTTGATGGTGCCCTATTTAACGTGAATGCGGCCATCTCTAGAGCGTATCCCCAAAACGATAGCGGTAAATCAGTAAGAGACATCATAGATCGCACCATATCCAGTAAAGTACAATTACGACGTTCGGACACACCATTACGCTGAGGTGTTCCGGGTGGCGTGAGTTGCGAAACTATTCCACAATTTTTCAAATGTACACCAAACTCGTAACTCAAATATTCTCCTCCACGATCAGATCGTTGAAACTTTATTTTCTTGTTATGATGATTTTCAACTTCACTCTGAAATTCCTTGAACTTTTCAAATGTTTCAGACTTATGTTTCATTAAGTAGATATACCCATATCTGCTTAAATCATCTGTGAAGGTGAGAAAATAATGATATCCGCCACGAGCCTCAATATTCATCGGACCACATACATCTGTATGTATGGTTTCCAACAAATCTGTTGCTCTCTCCATAGTACCGGAGAACAGCGTTTTAGTCATCTTGCCCATGAGGCACGGTTCGCAAGTACCAAGTGATTCATAATCAAGTGGCTCCAAAAGTCCATCAGCATGGAGTTTCTTCATGCGCTTTACACCGATATGACCTAAACGGCAGTGCCACAAATAAGTTGCACTCATTATCAACTCTGCATCTTTTGGCTTCAACATTATGAATATGTGTGTTACTACTATCGAGATTCAACAAGAATAGACCACTCTTCAAGGGTGCATGACCATAAAAGATATTACTCATATAAATAGAACAACCATTATTCTCTGATTTAAATGAATAACCGTCTCGCATCAAACAAGATCCAGATATAATGTTCATGCTTAACGCTGGCACCAAATAACAATTATTTAGGTCTAAAACTAACCCCGAAGGTAGATGTAGAGGTAGCGTGCCGACTGCGATCACATCGACTTTGGAACCGTTTTCCACACGCATCGTCACCTCGTCCTTAACCAATCTTCGCTTGATCCATAGTCCCTGTTTCGAGTTGCAAATATTAGCAACAGAACCAGTATCAAATACCCAGGTGCTACTGCGAGCATTAGTAAGGTACACATCAATAACATGTATATCACATATACCTTTGTTCACCTTGCCATCCTTCTTATCCGCCAAATACTTGGGGCAGTTCCGCTTCCAGTGACCAGTCTGCTTGCAATAGAAGCACTCAGTTTCAGGCTTAGGTCCAGGTTTGGGTTTCTTCTCTTGAGTAGCAACTTGCTTGCCGTTCTTTTTGAAGTTCCCTTTCTTCTTCCCTTTGCCCTTTTTCTTGAAACTAGTGGTCTTGTTGACCATCAACACTTGATGCTCCTTCTTGACTTCTACCTCCGCAGCTTTCAGCATCGCGAAGAGCTTGGGAATAGTCTTATTCATCCCTTGCATATTATAGTTCATCACGAAGCTCTTGTAGCTTGGTGGCAGTGATTGGAGAATTCTGTCAATGACGCAATCATCTGGAAGATTGACTCCCAATTGAATCAAGTGATTATTATACCCAGACATTTTGAGTATATGCTCACTAACAGAACTGTTCTCTTCCATCTTGCAGCTATAGAACTTATTGGAGACTTCATATCTCTCAATCCGGGCATTTGCTTGAAATATTAACTTCAACTCCTGGAACATCTCATATGCTCCATGACGTTCAAAACATCGTTGAAGTCCCGATTCTAAGCCGTAAAGCATGGCACACTGAACTATCGAGTAGTCATCAGTTTTGCTCTGCCAGACGTTCATAACATCCGGCGTTGCTCCTGCAGCAGGCCTGGCACCCAGCGGTGCTTCCAGGACGTAATTCTTCTATGCAGCAATGAGGATAATCCTCAAGTTACGGACCCAGTCCGTGTAATTGCTACCATCATCTTTCAACTTTTCTTTCTCAAGGAACGCATTAAAATTCAACGGAACAACAGCACGAGCCATCTATCTACAATCAAACATAAACAAGCAAGATACTAATCAGGTACTAAGTTTCATGATAAATTTAAGTTCAGTTAATTTACTTAAAGAACTCCCACTTAGATAGACATCCCTGTAATCCTCTAAGTGATTACGTGATCCAAATCAACTAAACCATGTCCGATCATCACGTGAGATGGAGTAGTTTCATTGGTGAACATCATTATGTTGATCATATCTACTATATGATTCATGCTCGACCTTTCGGTCTCTGTGTTCCGAGGCCATATCTGTATATGCTTGGCTCGTCAAGTATAACCTGAGTATTCCGCGTGTGCAACTGTTTTGCACCCGTTGTATTTGAACGTAGAACCTATCACACCCGATCATCACGTGGTGTCTCAGCACGAAGAACTTTCGCAACGGTGCATACTCAGGGAGAACACTTCTTGATAATTTAGTGAGAGATCATCTTATAATGCTACCGTCAATCAAAGCAAGATAAGATGCATAAAAGATAAACATCACATGCAATCAATATAAGTGATATGATATGGCCATCATCATCTTGTGCTTGTGATCTCCATCTCCGAAGCACCCTCGTGATCACCATCGTCACCGGCATGACACCTTGATCTCCATCGTAGCATCATTGTCGTCTCGCCAAGCTTGTGCTTCTACGACTATCGCTACCGTTTAGTGATAAAGTAAAGCATTACATCGCGATTGCATTGCATACAATAAAGCGACAACCATATGGCTCCTGCCGGTTGCCGATAACTCGGTTACAAAACATGATCATCTCATACAATAAAATTCAGCATCATGTCTTGACCATATCACATCACAACATGGCCTGCAAAAACAAGTTAGACGTCCTCTACTTTGTTGTTGCAATTTTTACGTGGCTGCTACGGGCTTAAGTAAGAACTAATCTCACCTACGCATCAAAAAACCACAACGATAGTTTGTCAATTTGACTCCGTTTTAACCTTCGCAAGGACCGGGCGTAGCCATACTTCGTTCAACTAAAGTTGGAGAAACTGTCACCCACAAGCCACCTCTGTGCAAAGCACATCGGGAGAACCGGTCTCGCGTAAGCGTACGCGTAATGTCGGTCTGGGCCGCTTCATCCAACAATACCGCTGAACCAAAGTATGACATGCTGGTAGGCAGTATGACTTATATCGCCCACAACTCACTTGTGTTCTACTCGTGCATATAACATCAACATATAAAACCTAGGCTCGGATGCCACTGTTGGGGAACGTAGTAATTTCAAAAAATTTCCTACGCACACGCAAGATCATGTGATGCATAGCAACGAGAGGGGGAGTATGATCTACATACCTAGTAGATCGACAACGGAAGCGTTTGGTTGATGTAGTCGTACGTCTTCACGATCCAACCGATCAAGCACCGAAACTACGGCACCTTCGAGTTCTAGCACACGTTCAGCTCGATGACGATCCCCGGACTCCGATCCAGCAAAGTGTCGGGGAAGAGTTCCGTCAGCACGACGGCGTGGTGACGATCTTGATGTACTACTGCTGCAGGGCTTCGCCTAAGCACCGCTACAATATTATCAAGGACTATAGTGGCTGGGGTTGCCGCACACGGCTAAGGAATAGATCACGTGGATCAACTTGTGTGTCTCTAGGGTGCCTCTGCCTCAGTATATAAAGGACCAAAGGGGGGAGGCTGGCCGCCACATAGGGCGCGCCAGGAGAGTCCTACTCCCTCTGGGAGTAGGATTCCCCGCCCCCAATCCTAGTTGGAATAGGACTTGTGGAGGGGGGAAAAGAGAGAGAGGGGCCGGCCCCCTCTCCTTGTCCAATTCGGACCAAGGGAGGGGAGGGGCGCGCAGCCCATGTAGGGCTGCCTCTTCTCTTTTCCACTAAGGCCCATCATGGCCCATTTAGCTCCCGGGGGGTTCCGGTAACCTCCCGGTACTCCGGTAAAATCCCGATTTCACCCGGAACACTTCCGGTATCCAAACATAGGCTTCCAATATGTCAATCTTTATGTCTCGACCATTTCGAGACTCCTCGTCATGTCCGTGATCACATCCGGGACTCCGAACAACCTTCGGTACATCAAAATGCATAAACTCATAATATAACAGTCATCGTAACCTTAAGCGTGCGGACCCTACGGGTTCGAGAACAATGCAGACATGACTGAGACATGTCTCCGGTCAATAACCAATAGCGGGACCTGGATGCCCATATTGGCTCCTACATATTCTACGAAGATCTTTATCGGTCAGACCGCATAACAACATACGTTGTTCCCTTTGTCATCGGTATGTTACTTGCCCGAGATTCGATCGTCGGTATTCCAATACCTAGTTCAATCTCGTTACCGGCATGTCTCTTTACTCGTTCTGTAATACATCATCCCGCAACTAACTCATTTAGTTGCAATGCTTGCAAGGCTTAAGTGATGTGCATTACCGAGAGGGCCCAGAGATACCTCTCCGACAATCGGAGTGACAAAACCTAATCTCGAAATACGCCAACCCAACATGTACCTTTGGAGACACCTGTAGTACTCCTTTATAATCACCCAGTTACGTTGTGACGTTTGGTAGTACCCAAAGTGTTCCTCCGGTAAACGGGAGTTGCATAATCTCATAGTTATAGGAACATGTATAAGTCATGAAGAAAGCAATAGCAACATACTAAACGATCGGGTGCTAAGCTAATGGAATGGGTCATGTCAATCAGATCATTCTCTCAATGATGTGATCCCGTTAATCAAATAACAACTCATTGTTCATGGTTAGGAAACATAACCATCTTTTATTAACGAGCTAGTCAAGTAGAGGCATACTAGTGACACTTTGTTTGTCTATGTATTCACACATGTATTATGTTTCCGGTTAATACAATTCTAGCATGAATAATAAACATTTATCATGATTATAAGAAAATAAATAATAACTTTATTATTGCCTCTAGGGCATATTTCCTTCAAGAAACCCTAGGCAGAGGTAGGGGAGAGGGAGGAGCAGGCGTGCTCACCTCGGGTGCCTGCGACGAGGGAGGGGCAGGCGGCGTCGAGGTCGTGGTCAGGGCTCTGGGGTG
>NC_041388.1:8062865-8065546 GCF_002162155.2 Triticum dicoccoides
TGAGGTCGGGGTCGGGGGCGGCGTCCCGGACGGCATTGAGGTCGGGGGTGGGGCCGGCGTTGAATCTGGGGTCGGGGGCGGCGTGGGGAGAGCGCGCGGCGGCCGAGGGGCGACGGCGGCGGCAAGAGTGGAGTTGATTTGGGGGATGAAGTGGCCGTGGGGAAGGACGAACCGCGTGGTTAACTCAGAAGTACCAGTAGCGCATTCCAGAAAGGGCGCTACTGCTACGTTAGCTACAACACGTTCTGGAATACACGCCGCAGCTATAGCGATTTTCTGCAGAACCCGCTACTGTTATTCCTTTCTCCCTTTTTCCCTTTTTCTTTTATTTTTCATTACATTTTATTTTTCCCTTTCTCCTTTTTCTATTTCTTTCATTTTCATTTACTTTTCTACTTGTTTTTCACTTTACTTTATTTCCGTTAGCAGCAGCGCTTTACACGTAAGCGCGCTGCAGCTAAGGAGATTAGCAGTAGCGCTGGGCCATTATACGCGCTACTGCTAGGTTGGGCTAGCCATGTGCGCCCAGTTCAAACGTAGCAGTAGCGCTTTTCGCTAGTACGCGCTACTGCTAAAGTCATAGCAGTAGCGCGGTTTATTTACGCGCGCTGCTACTAAGTAGCAGCAGCGCTTGATTTTGTACAACGCTACTGATAAAATTCTGTGTATAGGCTTTTCCCTAGTAGTGAGAATAACACCTTAAGACACAAATCAACCAAAACCCTAATGCCACCTAGATACTCCAATGTCACCTCAAGTATCCGTGGGTATGATTATACGATATGCGTCACACAATCTCAGATTCATCTATTCAACCAACACAAAGGACCTCAAAGAGTGCCCCAAAGTTCCTACCGGAGAATCACGACGAAAACATGTGCCAACTCCTATGCATAGGTTCATGGGCGGAACCCGCAAGTTGATCACCAAAACATACATCAAGTGAATCACGTGATATCCCATTGTCACCACAGATATCCACGGCAAGACATACATCAAGTGTTCTCAAATCTTTAAAGACTCAATCCGATAAGATTACTTCAAAGGGAAAACTCAATTCATTACAAGAGAGAAGAGGGGGAGGAGAAACATAGGATCCAACTATAATAGCAAAGCTCGCGATACATCAAGATTGTGCCAAATCAAGAACACGAGAGAGAGAGAGAGATCAAACACATAGCTACTCGCACATACCCTCAGCCCCGAGGGAGAACTACTCCCTCCTTGTCATGGAGAGCACCGGGATGATGAAGATGGCTACCGGAGAACGATTGCCCCGTTCGGCAGGGTGCTGGAACGGGTCTAGATTGGTTTTCGGTGGCTACAAAGGCTTCTGGCGGCGAAACTCCCGATCTATTTTCCGTTCTGGAAGTTTTACGATACGTAGGTATATATGGGTGAAAGGAGTACGTCGGTGGACCGAAGGGGGGGCCACGAGGCAGGGGCACGCCCCAGGGGGTGGGCGCGCCCCTACCCTTGTGAGCTCCTCCTTCATCTTCTGACGTTGGCTCCAAGTCTATCCGGTAGGTTTCCTTCCAAAAATAATTTCTCCAGTTGATTTCGTTCCATTTCGACTCCGTTTGATATTCCTTTTCTTCGAAACACTGAAATAGGCATAAAAAAACAAATCTGGGCTTGGCCTCTAGTTAATAGATTAGTCCCAAAAATAATGTAAAAGTGGAAAATAAAGCCCAATATTGCCCAAAACAGTAGATAATATAGCATGGAGCAATCAAAAATTATAGATACGTTGGAGACGTATCACAAACGACCCTTCCCAATGGGTCCATGCGGTGATCCAACGCTGTTACGCCTTCAAGATCTCTCCGGTAGATATGAGCTCCAAAACAGTGCCTCCAAGAAGGTAGACGACAACAGATGCCGCCACTGTCTAGTCCGGCAAGCCAAAATGAGGTTTCCATCGGAGTTCGATGAGACCGTCACCGTGACAATGACCTCCAAAGGAGGTTAGTGGTGTTCGTCCCTGCACCACTATGCCGGCGGATCTAGGCAAAAAAATTCTACTCAGCGATAGTCCCTCGAACCAGGGGAGCAGGAGGCAGAAGCGCTCGTCAGAAACGCCCACTAACGTACAAGGAACGGCCGCATCAGGCAAAATAAGTCCAGGGACATGGCCCGAACCCATCCAACCCGACCCGACTAAAGGTGCCGCCGCTGACAGGGAGAGAATCTGGGCACGCTAGCGTTGGATCCGCCGCCACTGCCCGCGGCCCGTCACTGCGCCATCCGATGCATGCTGAGGAACTAACACGCCATGACACCCGGTCTGCGCCACGCCCAAGACACACAACAGTGCGGTGTTGAGATCTCCTAAATTTTTCCATAAAATCTCTAGAGTTATTTTGGCACCAACGTTTATGGGTAATACAAGAATTAGGTTCCTCCATGAACTATTTGGTCTCCTTAACAAAGGAAGTGTGTCTCGATCTGTTGCAAACCCTGCTATTGAGATCATATTAACCGCCTCGAGAAAACCGCACCCGACATTAATTGCAAAAAGTTACTCCATTATATCACCAAAGATAAGCCTTCACGAAGAGCTAAGAGTTCAGTTTCCAAAGCAGCATTGCAAACAAGGATCTGTAGGCACGCACTAAAAATAATAGCAGCTTCATGGTCACGAAGAACCATGCCAGCACACGCAGCACCAATGTTTTGGT
>NC_041388.1:8065768-8069385 GCF_002162155.2 Triticum dicoccoides
GTTTCGAGCAAAAAAATCAGAATTTTTTGAATTTAAACAACCAACGTATAGTTAAGTAGCGTGGAAACTGATAAAAGACACCTGTGAGTCAATGGTCTAGCTGTTCTTGGGCCACAGCCTATTCGCGCAACGTCATGTGTTTGAATCCCGTTGCTGCCATCTCACAACAACAATAGTCATGGGCACGAATAGTTCTGAACTTCTGATGCCAGGAAGATCCCACACGGCTATGCTTTTACAACAAATCTCACAACAACAATGCATTCACTTATATGAAAAGGAAAATTTTGACTACAAAAAGACAAGTCCATATGGCCTTACCTCAAAAGCACATAATATAAGTCCATCACAACTCAAATGGATTATTTTCCATGACTACTACAACATAACTGCACTATAACCAGTGCATTGAACTTCTCGTCCACCTTCTCGATCGACAACAACAATACATGGACAACATGCTTATTTTAGGCCCCACCTTAATTATTGCGCGCAAATCTAAATAGGCTTACACTTGGAATCAGGGGCACTACTAGTTATTAGACAATCTTTGGAACAAGGTAGAGTTTCTCATTTCGGCGAAGCATCAGCCCGAACGTCTCGGCCATACTAACCTTTCCACCAGTACCCTCTTTCTCATTGGGAACCTCCCAATCAAAATGGTACATGAGATTTACTAGCATGATCTCCATTGTTGCAAGTGCAAAATTTGCCCCGGGGCAAATCCTGCGTCCTGATCCAAATGGCAGATACTTAAAATCTTGACCCAGGTTGCTAGATTTCTCCTGACCATCTTGTAGGAACCTCTCCGGCATGAAATCCTCTGGTCTCTCCCAAGCTTTTGGGTCTCTCCCGATGGCCCAACCGTTCACAAGGATACGTGTTTTGGCGGGTATGTCGTATCCGTCGATGTTGCAGTCAGCGGTGGAGTAGTGTGGGAGGAGTAAAGGCCCTGGTGGGTGCAAGCGCAGGGCCTCTTTCATGGTTGCCTTTAGGTAGGGCAGGCTGCTGAGGTCCTCCTCCGTAATCATGTCCAACCTTTTGCCCTTGGATGATGCAAACGTCCTTACCTCGGTTTGAAGTTTCTTCATAACATGTCTGTTGTTGATAAGCTCAGCCATGGCGTATTCCAGCACCAAATACGATGTTTCTATGGCTGCCTCAAATATGTTCTGTAAAGATCAAACAAAAGGTCAACTTTTAGTATACAATCATGTGTGCATATGTAGTAATAAGTAGTATGGGCTATATATGCAAAAACATGGACACTGTATATGGATTTGTATGGCCCATGCATGCCGCTGAAGGGCCTGTGCGAGCTGTGCGCTCGCACAGGACCCCAAATAGGGTCCATATACTATATGTATTAGTCTGAAAAAAAAATCAGTTTTGGGCCAACGTTTACTCTGTCCCTGATGCACTCCCTTTTGCGCTTGGTCCTGGTGCCTTAAAACTTAAGAATAAAGAAAAATAAGGAGAAGATGATCAATCTCAAAGGGGTAAGTTTATTGGTTTAGTATTTTGCATTCGTACTTGAGAATTTTCTAAACAATGTACGAAATAAAATAAAGTTAAATTATATAAATATTAATTATGCTTGAGTTATACTATTTTTTTCCAAATATTAGGGCCTATTTTCCTTTTCGCACCAGGGCCCCGAAATCCTGGAGATGGCATGGGCTATATATAACTTTTAAATCAACCTTTGAGTTTACAATGGAAAAACTGTATATAACTTTTGCAATGGAAAAACTATATATAACTTTTAAATCAACCATGAATTTGCAAATGGAAAAGCTGAAAGTGTAATAAATAAGTTAAAAAGAAACAAGCACGTACGCACCATCAAGAGGGACTTGACGTTATCGTCGGTGAGACCGTACTCTTGCTGTAGAGAGAGGAAAACATGGATGAAGTCGGCAGAATTATCTTGCTTCAAGTTTATGTGTTCCTTGATGACCTCTTCCAGCAAGGCGTCCCACTTGTTGAGGTGTCGCTGAACCTTCCAGCAGACCAGCCTGAAGAGCACCTCCGTCAATGGCCACCTAGGGATGAAGTTCTCAAGGTTGAATCCCACGAGAAGGTCAACGTTGGTCTCGGTCATCTCTCTGAAGAGCGTGTTGCGGCCTTTCTTCCGGTGGGTTGCTCCCAGCACCGAGCGGCTTACGACATCGTTGGTGTAGGCGGCCAGGAACTCGCTCATGTCCACCGCCGTGGATGGAGCGTTGGTGGCCGCCTCGTGAATCTTGTTGACGACGAGGCACACCTACACATCGAGCCAAGCAGATGAGTAGTGGTTTTCACTCTAAGTTCAGAAAAAAAAGAGCAACAACCGAAATCACCAAAGTTGAAATCACTGAAATTCAATAAACTTTGGTGATTTCGGTTTGTGTTTCGGCCAAAGGGCCGAAACATTCACTCAAATTCAAAAAAATACTTGATTTAAAAAAACTGAAAAACACTTGAGTTCTCTGAAATGGCTGAAATATTTTGACCGAAAGGTAAATGTTTAGTGTCTACTGAAATTACTGAAATTCAGTGGATGTCACCGAATCTCAGTGAAAGTGAAAGTGAAAGATGATTGTCTAGGTAGGTACCTCTTCTTGACGGCCATGGCGGAAGGAGTGCACCTTCTTGGCGCTGAGGAGATGGGTGTTGACGAGCTTCCTGGTGTGCTGCCAATACTCGCCCAAGGGTGAGAAAGCGACGTCGGTGGTGTTGTAGCGCAGGATGTGCGAGGCCATGGACCACGGGCGGGACGCGAGGATGTGGTCGTGCGTGCGCATGACAGCCTCGGCGGCGCTGGGCGAGGAGACGATGACGGTGGGCACGGCGCCGGCGCGGAGGAAGAGGAGGCCGTTGTGGCCGTACTTGTCGACCAGGTGCTGGAGGGAGATGTGGGTCTGGACGCCGATGTGGTGGAGGTGACCGATGATGGGAAGGCTGCCCGGAGGCGAAGGCGGGAGCCGCAGCTTTCTTGTGGACGCTGAGGTTCTTACTGATGCTAGCAGTAACAGCAGTAAGGGAACAACGACAAGGAGCAGTGCCGCCGGCGAGGACATGCCATGGCCGACGGCGAGCTGCAGGTAGTGGTGGGCTGCTTCAAGAGCCATCTATGGCGTCCACAACTGACCAGGAAGCTAGCGAGGCCTGCAACGGCTCCAATGGGTTGGGTTCCTACTCATGCATCTCTCTCTATATAAATAAACATGCCCGGCCTCGAGCTCTTCATCAATTATGTCTACGTAATCATCAGAATGTCACTGCTGGTGCAGTTTTTGCGACAGGCCGGCTGGGCGAGGTATTCACTCCAGCCACACAACTTGTCTAGAAAAAGAAACCGTAGTACTTATTTGCACTTCCATTGCTTTTCCGTGTATAAACTGCGAAGCCTCTGTTCTGTCACAGTCCCAGTACTCCCTGCGAAGTGACTGTGTAGCTCTGCTGTCAAAAAAAAAACGACTGTAGCTCAGCTTGTTAGAGCATCTCCAGCCGCGCCCCCAATAGGTCCTCCCACACGAATTTTTAGCATCGGCGGACGAAAATCGGCCTAGTCGCGTTTCCAGGAGCTAGTTTTTCGCCGGGTTGGGCCGAAATAACAGCCGGCGCACCCAAGC
>NC_041388.1:8069729-8099292 GCF_002162155.2 Triticum dicoccoides
TTCTTTCCACTCCTCCCGCCAATCTTCCTCCTCCTCCCCTCCCAGCCGGCCGCCATGCCGCCGAAGAAACACGTGATCCCCCGCGCTGCGACGACTGCTACCACCGCCGTAGCCCAGCCGAAGCATAGGAAGCCGAGGGCGCCACCGTCCAAGCCCCCGGGCATGTCCAACGCCGACTGGAAGGCTGAAGTTCAGCGCCGGGAGGCTGTTACCACCGACCGGCGGAACAGGGCCAACGCCAAGAAGGCCAGGGACAACGTGGCGTGGCTCGTGGCTGCGGCGGTAGCGGAACAGGCAGAGCGGTCGGCCAAACAAGAGGCGGCTCACGTGGGGATGATGAACCCGCCCAGGGCCATGGCTAGTACGCGCCCTGGAGCCAGCCGAGCGTCGGTTCACCGGCCGGCTTCTCGTCGTCGCCGCAACCCTGGGGCGGCACGCCGTCGCCGGGCTACGCCGATGGTGACGCGCATGGCGGGTTCAACCCCAACATCACCTTCCTCCATGGTCATCCGGCACAGCGCACGCCCTCGCCTGCCTTCGCCGGCGTACAGTACCCCCCGTACAACTACTCCCCGCCGGCGTACGCATACTCCCGGACACCCCCTCTCCGCCGTGGCGCGTCGCCCTTATCTCAAGTCTCCACGTCGCATCCCGGCGACACCGACGCGACTGAAGCCGACATGGACGACATCATCAGGCCGGCTCGGCCGCCGCCGCCGCGTCCCCCGACTTTACTACCTAGGACGACACAGTGGACCTCAACGGTGACATGGACGGCGAGTTCGAGTACGGCGAGGACGAGCCTGAGCCGGAGGAGAATGAGGAGGAGGAGGAGGAGGAACCGGCGCCTGCTCCGGCGAGGAAACGGAAGAAGAGGAAGGGGGCGACCAGGACCGGCGAGCCGCGCATCAAGTGGGCGTTCAAGCAGGACGAGTTCCTCGCCGAAGCATGGAAAGTCGTCTGCCTCGACCCGATCACCGGTACGGACCAGAGTATCGACACGTATTGGGACCACATCAAGGCCGAGTTCGACGAACACAAACTCACCGACCCCTACTTTAAAGGCGTGTACATGCAGCGCGGAGCGAAGGCAATGGCGAACCATTGGGGGCTCATTCAATTAGCGTGTAACAAATGGCATGGGATCGTCGAGGAGATCGCGGCTCGTCCGGAGAGCGGAACCAGCGTCGAGGATCAGGTATGGATCGCCGGCCTCTCCTTTTCCATTTCGCCGGGCACGCGCCGCTCACTAGTAGTCCCTCGGCACAGCTTGTGCGGATGTTTGGCATGTTCCGGCAGGACAACAGTGACCAAGATTTTAAATACCTCCACGTCTTCAAATGGATCGAGAAGTGCGACAAGTGGGCGGATGTCCGGCGCACCCTCGCCAAGGCCAAGGAGACCTACAAGTCGGACGCGCCAACGCCGGGCGCGGGCGAAGGGCGCCCCGAGGGCAACAAGGGGGCCAAGAAGGGGAAATAGGCCGACTCGGCTACCACGCGCGTGCAGGAGTCCATCAAGCATTGCCTCGCCGACGCACAGGCCCGGCCGCCCTACGTGAAGAGAAGACCGAGGCGCGGTGGTCGGCGTTGATGACGAGCAACGCCGTCAAGCTCGACCTACTCCGGACGAACGTCACCGCGAAGAAGAGGAACACCGGCCTAGCTTTCCTGCTGGGCGGGACGGACATGCTCCAGAGCAACGACGAGGCGGTCAAGGCGTGGTACTTGGCGGAGCGCGGCCTCATCCTGAACCAGCCGTCGTCAACGGCGGCGCCAACTCCCACTCCCACGGCGACGCCGCCGCCAAGCCCGAGCGATGATGCCTCCACGACGCCCAGCAGCACAGAAGCCGCGCCGACGCCGCCCAGCACAGAAGCAGCTCCGACACCGCCTAGCCCACGCACCCCCACGCCGACGACGCCGGAGGACGATCCCGCCTTGTGATGCGGTGTACGCCCACGCTCTCTTTTTTGTATGCCGAACTTTCCCATTCGATCGCCAAACTATGGCAAGAAGATGATCGCCGAACTGGGCCTATGTGATCGCCGGACGTGTGGCATTTTTTTGTGAGAGGGAATGACCAAGTTTGAATTTGCGGCGGCTTGGGGGCGCCGCCTGGGGGCGTGGATGGGAGCTAGGTCGCCCCCAGGGGCCAATCTAGCGCCGGCTCACCCCCAGGCGGCTCTTTTTCAACGCCCTAGGAAGTCGAACGGCTGAACATACTCTTAGGTTTCTTGTGGTGAAACTTGTCCATCTGGTTGGTTAGGTTCTTTGTCATGCAAACTTGCCCGTCCGGGTTCAAGTTTTAAATTTGGCATGGATGCTTGCACTTTTCAAGGTTTAAAAGCTTTATTGTTTTACCAGTATAAACTGTATGCTCGTCGGCAGCAAGGCTGTAGTGATTTTGTTAATCTCAAGATCTGTCGGCTCAGTCTTTTATGGTGCCAGTAGTGGTTGGATGTACGTGCTTCCGTTTCTAGGGATGAGTATGTGTACGTGTTTGTGACCGCCTACATCCACACCATGTTATTTAGCAAAAAGAATATTATCTCTGCATGTTAATTCACTGTTTACTATTTTTCTTTCTAATTTACGCCATTTCTGGAGTGTTCAGCTTGGTGCATAATTATTTAATATTGTTAATGACTGAAATTGAGACAGGCATCCCCAAGATTCATGTAAAATATTGTCAATGATTAAGGATAATATATAATACCCCGCCCGTTCTTGCGGGAATTATTTCCTTTATGTTTTGATGAAATTAGAAAATAAATATTTGATTGTTGCATAGATGTAAAATATTCATGGAATATAAGTAGTTTAACTGAGGTTTCACATCCATGTTTTGGTGGATCTTTTCCCATACGAAAATGCTCCACTTACGCTCTATCTACGCTAAGAGTCTTACGGACATAGATGTTGCCTCCTAATTCGTCCCTCCCTCCCAGATTTCCAGGGTGGGGCCTCCTTCTCCCAAATTAAGTGATGCCATCTCTGCCTGTACTCTCTCCATCCTTAAAAGAGTGTATGTCCAATTGTGTTGGAAAGTCAAACCTTTTTATGTTTGGCCGTATTTATACAATAATAGACCAACATTTATGCCATCAAATTAGTAGCATTAGATTCATGATAAAATATATTTGCATCATATACCTATTTGGTTTCACAAGCATTGATACATTTTTGCACAAACTCGGTCAAACTTTGAGATAGTTTGACCCTCCAACAAAGGTGAAAGTACACTCTTTCAAGGACGGGGGAGTAGGTCTGGTTCCGTGAAAAAAATGCCCGTAGATGTAGGATTGCTCTTTCCCATGCATGGTAGCATGTGATTGGGCCCTTTTTATATGCCTGAGTGCATCTTGAGGTGGTATAGCAACATATGCCTGAGTGCCCGTAGATATAGTGAGGCTCACTCGTTTAAGTATATAGGATTTGTGCCTGGAGCTAACCACGTGTATTTTATTTTCGCGACACCTCATCCCGGATGCTCTTTCTCTCAGCAAGTGCAGCACGAGGTGTTGTCTTGGCGCCGATCCACGGTATGATAAATTAATGATGCCAACATACTCTCACTACGGGCAACATACTACTCTCATTACGGGCAATTTAACACCCAATGACCCAAATAATGCAGTGTCAAAGAGCACGCCATAGCACGCTCACATTGTCACCATGCATGCCCGACGCGACCAGTGACCAGTGACCAGTGAATGAACACGACCATATGCATGGCCAGCTTGTGCATGCAGGTTGCAGGATCCCACGCGTTGCACGCGCATGTTATTCTGTGATATCACCTTCCCACCCGGTAACAAATCTTCGCAAAAAGCCAACCGTTGCCATCAACCTCATAGTCATAGATGTACTACAGTAGTAGTATTATCCTGTAATATCACGTTCCCACGCGTGACGGCCGGCCGCCACACATACAGCATGCATGATTGCCCAGATTCCAAATTCGGCACAGCCGTACGTGCGCACATGCGCCAAGATCCAACGACAAGGCCCAATAATGAACGCATGAGTGAAAATTATGTACTACTATAATAAAGTCTAGAAAATCTTGTCTGTCTGTCTGTTTTCTTTACTTTTTTCGGGTAGATCTTGTCTGCCTGTATGGGGCAAAAGGCTATGATATCAGTCACTGTTGGCACGTGTAATCAGGTCCAATCGCGAATAAATGATAAGGCCAATCCTGACATTGCCTAGATCTCGGTGCAGACATTTTTGTCCACAGGCATCGGCATTGGGTACCTTTTATACTATAAATAAATGGCAGGAAAATGACACAACTCAGTGATGAGATCTACGCAAAAATTTATCATGCTTTACGTGAGCTCTATATGCATATACTATTTTTTTTGAGATGCGGTGAAATTCCTGCATATGCAAAAAAAATTACCCGGGACATTTTCTGAATAAGAAAAGAAGGATCACCGACGAGGCGCCGACAACAATGTCAACCTTGTCGGTGATCGCAATGTTAATCGATTGCTCTTTCGAAGGAAATATTCCAACTAAGCTTGGATTCCCTGTCATACGCACAATTACTTGTTTTAACGGACCGTAGACATTCGTAAAGCTTTACGCGATTTAAGCGCCGGTTTGTGAGGCATGCCCTTTATTACATTATAAAAAGCTTGATTTTGGAGGATTATGTGCCCCGTCGATGACTTTGCAAATGGTTGACAAGTCCATAAAAGAAAGAAAAAAAACTGTACGTAAGATACAAAATGTCATTTTCAAAATTGATAAACCTGTAGTCTCTACCAACTTTATTATACGTGACTTGATGAAAGACGAAAATATTTCTATTGTTCTTGGGAGACTGTTTTTCTTCATACTACAAGTGCTTTTAGTTGACTGCTCGGAAGGGAAACCCACTTTTAGGATTTATGATGAAGAGAATGTCATGTATTTCCCTAAGAAACAAGAACGGAACAAGCAGTATACATATCCCACCTCACAAAATAGTTTATTCGGCAAGTGTTCAAAAAGGTGGCTTCCTAAAATCCACATGCAATGATACTAGGATATGTATGTGGAAACATCTCTGTTAGCACCTCCTCCGGCTTCATTGCAGTAGTGAACGAAGAAATGTGCCAGAAATGGGAAGGATGGCGGTGACGGTCGAAGCGAAGCCTCAGTGGGGGAAAGGCGGGATTTCACACGGAAATCATGTGAATCCGTACAAATGTGTAGGCTCCGCCTCAGTTTGGGGGTCCGGAGTGTCGGACGCCTTTGTCGCGGCTGTCAGGACATTCGCAAACCTTCCACAACTTTGCTTCTGGTTTGCAGGAATTCAGATGTGCAGACTAGTCCATGGACATTTGATGCACGACATTGGATTGTATAAAGTGTCTGGACCATGCGGTCCAAACAGTTAAAGGCGTTTTGGCGGCCGGTGTTGGAGATGCCCTTACTTGTTTTCTAAAGTACAATATATAGTAAAAATAAACAATTATGTACGCATAAATACACACATACACATATGACTTTGACTTCTATAAATGTTTCTCAGGCACTAGGCACATTAAACCCATTGTTATTGGTGCACCTTAAAATAAAGAAAAATGAGATACTAATTTATACTACCGTCATCCTCGTATTTTTGGACTAAAGCTTGATCGTATATTTAACTAGCAAAATATAATTATATGTAGGAAAAATAATATCATTGAGAAATATGAATCTAACAATATAAATTTTATGCCATATAAATTACATTTTGCTAATCAAATCTAAGGTCAAAGTTTAGCACAAAATAAGAAGGGGAACAATAAATCTGGCTGGAGGCATTATGAATTAAGACGCTATTTCATGCACCACAAAAAAGAAGAGCAGACATAAATTTACACTTTGCTTTAAGACAACCAGCCACTATACAGTCAATCCCTAGGGTAAAACATCAACACAGTGCCCTAAAATTAACTCGTTAGATGTATCCAACTCAGCCATGGTAGATGTATCCAGCTCCACGAGGGCACTCCCAATGCTAATCTGTTAGCACGAGTTCGTACAAAAAATACTAACGTGGATACGGCCTTTACATGTTTCTCTACACAATGTAATTAATCCTCTGATCGAGTGTGGCTTCTTTCCCTACTTTTTCATTCTTTTCTTCTCTCTACAATTAGGCCACAATACTAAGACCACACGTGGTCTTTAAATCAATTGAATGCAACATCACTTAGAAAACGACACCTAAGAAACAATGCAATGGTGAGCTTGTCTCTAAAATTTATTAACACCTAGAATAACGAGTTACCCCCCTCTAGGTCTGTTAGGCCTCATCTTATTTTGGATCAAAGTTTGTCCTATTAATTTAACTAATAAAATATAAGCTATATATATCGCAAAAACATATCATAAAAATAATACAGTGGGAAACCTCTTTTATATATAAATTGGAATATAGTTTTTTAGACTGTACTTCAAATGTATTTGTTATATAGATGGTCAAAGTCTGGCGTAAAATAAGAGGGGCCAATATACCCAAGAGGGAGCAAGAGCCAATGCATTCGGAGCGTCCTGATAATCCTCACACCATACATACTCCACATTCCTACACCTAGGGCGTGTTTGGTTGCCGCTCCAGCCCAGTCTGACTCAATGAGGCCTGACTCAATCAAGCCTGGCTTTGTAGAAACAGACTAAAACCCAACATCTGCAACTTGTTTGATTTTTTGCATCTTGCTTGCCTGCATTAGGGGATAACTTACCGCATATTGTTTGGTTGCCTGTATTGTCTCAACTCACACATAAGCAGGCTATTTGGTTGCACACAAGGTGCAAGGTGTGCTAACCTTGTACCCTATGTGGTGAGGTTACCTTACACACGATCACATCTACCACACCAACATCACAGCACTGCAATGGCGACGAACTGCATGGTGATGATCAAAGTCTTCACCCCAAATTGCAGCGCCGCCTTGCCAACTTCATCCTTGCATGCCTGCTTTCGCACAAACTTGGTATAAGCTTCTTCTGCCGCCTGCCTAGTCTTAAACCCTCTGTGGTTGCCGTCACTATACCCTAAAACTTATTGGTTGCAAGCTTCCCATGAACTGTACACCCCCTAGTTTCCTATCGACGAACACCGCATACCACTTGTCCCGGCAGTGCACAAAGAGCAGCAGATCAAGCAGCAAGCAATGGAGCAATCAAGCAACAAGCAATGGAGCAGTAGAGAACTAGTAAGCATGCATAATCATATGGCATAGCAAGTTTGACCTAGCACTACTATGATGTCATCCTACCATCACCACATCCAAAAGAGGGTGTCGTCCTACCACCGCAAGTTCGTGATCACCGTGAGGATCACTGTGAGGGGTTAGTGTATACCACCTCACCAAAATATACAGACCATCAAATTGCTTTGAAGCCCTAGCTACACAAAATATATGTTTTCATTGTCATCGTCGTCCTTGTCGCCATCTCCATCGAGGATCATGCATGCGGTAACCAGCAGTAGGCTCTAGTAGTAGTGCTTGCCCAGCTAGCTCCTGAGCCAGAGCACCCTATGTGCGTCTGCCATGGCAACAAACCCAACACCATGGGCCTTGTTGTCCAGCATGTGGCTGAGAGCTGCCATGAGAGCCTCATAGTTGAAGCCACCTTGCTCCATGACGGTGTTGTACAGGTCTGGATGGACGTCGACGGCCTTGCAGTCCCTAATGGCGTTTGCCACCTACTTCATAGCCTTAGTCATGCTGGTGAAGACACTGATCTCCTCCTCCATCAGGCCGCCCCTCTTCCTCTTCCTATCGAGCATAGGGACATGCTCAAATGGCTTGTGAGGGCCATCAAGGATTACCTCTACGTCCAGGGTGCCTGGGAACTCCGGCATGGGAGAACCAAGAGGCTCATCGAAGCCCATGGCATGCTTGCCGGTTGCCAGCCCGAAGGAGAAGATGTGTTGCATCTGGTTGTAGTTCTGGATGGCTGTCTTGAGGAACTCAACGTCTTTGGGATGCTCCTAGAATGAGGTGAAGTAAATATGCCCTAGAGGCAATAATAAAATTATTATTTATTTCCTTATATCATGATAAATGTTTATTATTCATGCTAGAATTGTATTAACCGGAAACATAATACATGTGTGAATACATAGACAAACAGAGTGTCACTAGTATGCCTCTACTTGACTAGCTCGTTGATCAAAGATGGTTATGTTTCCTAACCATGGACATGAATTGTCATTTGATTAACGGGATCACATCATTAGGAGAATGATGTGATTGACTTGACCCATTCCGTTAGCTTAGCACTTGATTTTTTAGTTTGTTGCTATTGCTTTCTTCATGACTTATACATGTTCCTATGACTATGAGATTATGCAACTCCCGTTTATCGGAGGAACACTTTGTGTGCCACCAAATGTCACAACGTAACTGGGTGATTATAAAGGTGCTCTACAGGTGTCTCCGAAGGTAATTGTTGGGTTGGCGTATTTCGAGATTAGGATTTGTCACTCCGATTGTCGGAGAGGTATCTGTGGGCCCTCTCGGTAATGCACATCACTTAAGCCTTGCAAGCATTGCAACTAATGAGTTAGTTGCGGGATGATGCGTTACAGAACGAGTAAAGAGACTTGCTGGTAACGAGATTGAACTAGGTGTTGAGATACCAACGATCGAATCTCGGGCAAGTAACATACCAATGACAAAGGGAACAACATATGTTGTTATGCGGTTTGACCGATAAAGATCTTCATAGAATATGTAGGAGCTAATATGAGCATCCAGGTTCCGCTATTGGTTATTGACCGGAGACATGTCTTGGTCATGTCTACATAGTTCTCGAACCCGTAAGGTCCGCACGCTTAAAGTTACGATGACAGTTATATTATGAGTTTATATGTTTTGATGTACCGAAAGGAGTTCGAAGTCCCGGATGAGATCGGGGACATGACAAGGAGTCTCGAAATGGTCGAGATGTAAAGATCGATATATTGGACGACTATATTCGGACATCAGAAAGGTTCCGAGTGATTCAGGTATTTTTGAGAGTACCGGGGAGTTACGGGAATTCGTATTGGGCCTTAATGGGCCATACGGGAAAGGAGAGAAAGACCTCAAAGGGTGGCCGCACCCCTCCCCATGGGCTGGTCCGAATTGGACTAGGGAGGGGGGGACCTTCCTTCCTTCTCCTTTTCCCTTCCCTTTCCTTCCCTCCTACTCCTACTACTTGGAAGGGCTCCTAGTTCTACTGGGAAAGGAGGAATCCTACTCCAGGTGGGAGTAGGACTCCCCTAGGGTGCGCCATAGAGAGGGCCGGCCGTCCCCCTCCTCCACTCCTTTATATACGTACGGGGGCAGGGGGCACCCCATAGAGACAACAATTGATCTGTTTGATCTTTTAGCCGTGTGCGATGCCCCCCTCCACCATAGTCCACCTCGATAATACTGTAGCGGTGCTTAGGCGAAGCCCTGCGTCGGTAGAACATCAACATCGTCACCACGCCGTCATGATGACGAAACTCTCCCTCAACACTCGGCTGGATCGGAGTTCGAGGGACGTCATCGGGCTGAACGTGTGCTGAACTCGGAGGTGTCGTATGTTCGATACTTGATCGGTCGGATCGTGAAGACGTACGACTACATCAACCGTGTTGTGCTAAGGCTTCCGCTTTCGGTCTACGAGGGTACGTGGACAACACTCTCCCCTCTCGTTGCTATGCATCACCATGATCTTGCGTGTGCATAGGATTTTTTTTTTGAAATTACTACATTCCCCAACAGTGGCATCCGAGCCAGGTTTTATGCGTAGATGTCATATGCACGAGTAGAACACAAGTGAGTTGTGGGCGATATAAGTCATACTGCTTACCAACATGTCATACTTTGGTTCGGCGGTATTGTTGGATGAAGCGGCCCGGACCGACATTACGCGTACGCTTACGCGAGACTGGTTCTACCAACGTGCTTTGCACACAGGTGGCTGGCGGGTGTCAGTTTCTCCAACTTTAGTTGAACCGAGTGTGGCTACGCCCGGTCCTTGCGAAGGTTAAAACATCACCAACTTGACAAACTATCATTGTGGTTTTGATGAGTAGGTAAGAATGGTTCTTGCTAAGCCTGTAGCAGCCACGTAAAACTAGCAACAACAAAGTAGAGGACGTCTAACTTGTTTTTGCAGGGCATGTTGTGATGTGATATGGTCAAGACATGATGCTAAATTTTATTGTATGAGATGATCATGTTTTGTAACCAAGTTATCGGCAACTGGCAGGAGCCATATGGTTGTCGCTTTATTGTATGCAATGCAATCACCCTGTAATGCTTTACTTTATCACTAAGCGGTAGCGATAGTCGTGGAAGCATAAGATTGGCGAGACGATAACGATGCTACGATGGAGATCAAGGTGTCGCGCCGGTGATGATGGTGATCATGACGATGCTTCGGAGATGGAGATCGCAAGCACAAGATAATGATGGCCATATCATATCACTTATATTGATTGCATGTGATGTTTATCTTTTATGCATCTTATCTTGCTTTGATTGACGGTAGCATTATAAGATGATCTTTCACTAAATTTCAAGATAAAAAGTGTTCTCCCTAAGTATGCGCCGTTGCCAAAGTTCGTCGTGCCCAGACACCACGTAATGATCGGGTGTGATAAGCTCTACGTCCATCTATAACGGGTGCAAGCCAGTTTTGCACACGCAGAATACTCAGGTTAAACTTGACGAGCCTAGCATATGCAGATATGGCCTCGGAACACTGAGACCGAAAGGTCGAGCGTGAATGATATAGTAGATATGATCAACATAGTGATGTTCACCATTGAAAACTACTCCATTTCACGTGATGATCGGTTATGGTTTAGTTGATTTGGATCACGTGATCACTTAGAAGCTTAGAGGGATGTCTTTCTAAAGTGGGAGTTCTTAAGTAATATGATTAATTGAACTTAAATTTATCATGAACTTAGTCCTGATAGTATTAGCATATCTATGTTCTAGATCAATCCTTCGCGTTTAGCTCCCCTGTTTTATTTTTGATATGTTCCTAGAGAAAACTAAGTTGAAAGATGTTAGTAGCAATGATGCGGATTGGATCCGTGATCTGAGGTTTATCCTCATTGCTGCACAGAAGAATTATGCCCTTGATGCACCGCTAGGTGACAAACCTATTCCAGGAGCAGATGCAGATGTTAGAGCATCTCCAACAGGCGCCGGTCGCACCGCGCGCAAAAAACACATATGCCGCGCGCGCATCGCCTGGTTCGGCGCGGCGCACAGCGCTGGCTCCAGCAGCGCGCAAAAATGCAGCGCGCGCGACGCACACAAACAACATATGCATTCGAAAACAAAAGCAAAAAAATAAAAAAACAAACAAAAATAAATAGTTCAATTTTGTTTATTACAACTCAAACAAACAGTTTATCATTCAATACAACAAATAGTGCAATTAAACACAACAAATAGTTCAACAATACAATAATGAACGCACAAATTATGATGCTCTTTGTCATCCATTCCATGCCCACCACTCCTCAATGAGATCCTTGTGAAGATCATTATGCGCTGCGGGACGCCGAATGACATGATAGGAGGCAACAAAATGGGCCACCCTTTCAGCCCTCCGTCGCACTCGCACCGGATGTCCCAAGAGCTCATACTGAGAGTAGTCTACATCTTGGCCACGCTCATTCTCGATGATCATATTGTGCATGATCACACAAGCGTGCATTATGTACCAAAGCATCTTCTGATCCCAAAATCTAGCCGGTCCTCTCACACTAGAAAATTGGGCTTGCAAAATCCCAAAAGCTCTCTCCACATCTTTTCTAGCCGCCGCCTGAGCATTGTGGAAATCAAGATTTTTCTTACCTTCTGGCTTTTTCAACGGCTTGACAAAGGTTTGCCACTTTGGATAGATACCATCCGCTAGATAATAGCCATAGTTGTATGTACGGCCATTTGCTACAAACTGCACCGGTGGCAACTCCCCATTTGCAATGTTACTCACCAGTGGTGACCGGTTGACAACATTGATGTCATTCAAAGATCCAGGCATTCCAAAGAATGCATGCCAAATCCAAGTCTCTTGATCGGCCACCGCTTCAAGGATTATAGTGGAACCCTTTTTTTGGCCGTGGAATTGCCCATTCCATGCCTTTGGACAATTCTTCCCACTCCAATGCATGCAATCTATTGAGCCAAGCATGCCAGGAAAGCCGCGAGCTTTGTTCATCGCCAAAAGCCTTGCGACGTCTTCAGCGTTGGGAGATCTCAAATACTCCTTGCCAAACACTTGCACAATCCCGAGTGCGAAGCGCTTGACACACATGATGGCTTGGCTCTCACCCATAGCCAAGTGATCATCAACTAGATCAGCTGGTATACCGTATGCCAACATGCGCAAAGCGGCTGTCACCTTCTAAAAGGTGCTATGCCCAAGCTCTCCGGCGGCATTCCTCATTTGCTGAAAAAAGCGGTCATGGCTCGCTAGTTTCTCTGCAATGCGCCTGAACAACTCGGTGCTCATCCTAAACGGGCGACGAAAATACGACTCGGGGTATGTGGGATTCTCCGCAAAATAATGCCTGATCAATCTGTTGTGGGCATCGATTCTATCCCTCCAAATTTTTTGCCGACCCATAACCGAACCACCGTGCTTCGGTTTTTTATTAATATGCATAGCTAGGATCATTGAAAGATCCTTGAGGGAGTCCTGGATTAGGGGGTGTTCGGGTAGCCGGACTATACCTTCAGCCGGACTCCAGGACTATGAAGATACAAGATTGAAGACTTCGTCCCGTGTCCGGATGGGACTTTCCTTGGCATGGAAGGCAAGCTTGGCGATGCGGATATTCAAGATCTCCTACCATTGTAACCAACTCTATGTAACCCTAACCCTATCCGGTGTCTATATAAATCGGAGGGTTGTAGTCCGTAGGACATCAACACAATCAACTCCATAGACAACAATCATACAATAGGCTAGCTTCTAGGGTTTAGCCTCCTTGATCTCGTGGTAGATCTACTCTTGTACTACCCATATCATCAATATTAATCAAGCAGGACGTAGGGTTTTACCTCCATCAAGAGGGCCCGAACCTGGGTAAAACATCGTGTTCCCTACCGCCTGTTACCATCCGGCCTAGACGCACAGTTCGGGACCCCCTACCCGAGATCCGCCGGTTTTGACACCGACATTGGTGCTTTCATTGAGAGTTCCTCTGTGTCATCGCCTTTAGGCCCGATGGCTCCTTTGATCATCAACAATGATGCGGTCCAGGGTGAGACTTTTCTCCCCGGACAGATCTTCGTCTTCGGCGGCTTCGCTCTGCGGGCCAATTCGCTCGGCCACCTGGAGCAGATCGAAAGCTACGCCCCTGGCCATCAAGTCAGGTTTGGAAGCTTAAACTACACGGCTGACATCCGCGGAGACTTGATCTTCAACGGGTTCGAGCCATGGCCAAGCGCGCCGCACTACCTCGAGGGGCATGATCTAGCTCTGCCCCCGAAAAGTGTCCTGGAGGCCGCACACGCATCGGTTCCGACCCCTAACTTGGAGCCTATTGCGCCAATCGAGGATGAGCGGTTGGACATCACCTCGGGGGCTGCGATCCCGAAGGAGATCGAGCCGAACGCTAGCCCCGCACTCTACATGACCCGTGACTCCGAGGATCCGGACTCCTCCCCGGACTACGAACCCCCCGCTCCCCTGCCAATCGAATCTGATTGGGCGCCGATAATGGAGTTCACCGCCGCAGACATCTTTCAGCACTCGCCTTTTGGCGACATCCTGAATTCTCTTAAGTCTCTCTCTTTATTAGGAGAGCCCTGGACGGATTACGGTCAGCGAGGATGGGATACGGACGATGAAGAAACTCAAAACCCACCCACCACCCACTTGGTAGCCACTGTCGACAATTTAAACGACGTGCTCAACTTCGACTCCGGAGACATCGACAGCATGGATGACGATGCAGGAGATACCGACGAACCAACGCCCATAGGGCATTGGACAGCCACCCCATCTCACGATGTGTACATGGTGGATACCCCTAAAGGAAGCGACAACGAGGAAAAAGGGGAAGGGACGGGAGATCAACCCCCCGAAAAGCAATCAAAGCGTCGGCGTAAACGCCAACCCAAGCCCCGCCTCGACAAAAACCCAGCCATAGAGCAGGACGAGCTGGTAGACGATGAGCAGGCCTTAGAGCAACCGTCTGAACAGGGCAACATGGATAGAGAAACCGAACATCCCTCCTCCGGCAAAAACGGCATTCCGGACGACCTCATGCCGGATAAATCTATGGAGCAGAAGAATCTCCACGAGAGGCTCGTGGCAACTACATGCAGCCTAAAAAAGCAGAAGCGGAAGCTAAAAACAGCGGAAGATGCACTCCGGATTAGATGGAGCAAAGTAATCAATACCGCAGATAAATATGGCGACAGTCGCCGCACTAAAAGCTATCCGAAAAGAAAGCTACTGCCTGAATTCGACGAAGAGGCCCTAGAGCCCTCGCATTCAAAAAATGAGAAAGCCACACGGTCGGATAGACGACCCCATAAAGCGGCAAGCGGCGCCGCACTCAAATTGGCATGCGACCCACTTAAAGATTCTCACCATGGCCCAGTCAGGTCCATTTATGGGCCAAGAAAGGAAGCTCTCGTAAGCAATGCTATGAAGCCATCATCAGAATCCGGCACACCCAAATACAGGGGCACCGCACACCCCCTATGTTTCACCGATGAGGTCCTGGACTATGAATTTCCAGAGGGATTCAAACCCGTAAACATAGAGGCATATGATGGAACAACAGACCCTAGAGTCTGGATCGAGGATTATATCCTCCACATACACATGGCTAGAGGAGATGATCTCCACGCCATAAAATATTTACCCCTTAAGCTTAAAGGGCCAGCCCGGCATTGGCTTAAAAGCCTTCCCGAAAACACAATTGGAAGCTGGGAAGAGCTCGAGGATGCTTTCCGAGCAAACTTTCAAGGGACCTATGTCCGCCCTCCGGAAGCAGACGATCTTAGTCACATAACTCAACAACCCGGAGAATCAGCTCGGCAGTTCTGGAATAGATTCCTCACTAAAAAGAATCAGATAGTCGACTGTCCGGACGCTGAAGCCTTAGCAGCTTTCAGGCATAACGTCCAAGACGAATGGCTCGCTAGACACCTCGGCCAAGAAAAGCCAAGAACAATGGCCGCACTAACAAGCCTCATGACCCGCTTTTGTGCAGGGGAGGACAGCTGGTTGGCAAGGTGCAGCCCCAGCGACCCAAGTACATCCGAAACTAGGGATGGAAACGGAAAACTGCGATGCAACAAGGACTGTCGCTGGACTAAGGACAAAAGTCCGAAGAGCACGGGAGTCAATGCCGGATTCAAAGGCTCACGACAAAATCAGGCAAAATCACCCCCCAGGATAACAGGGATGATCCATCCAACCTGAATAAAATCCTGGACAGGATATGTCAGATACACAGTACTCCCGGGAAGCCTGCTAACCATACCCACAGAGACTGTTGGGTTTTCAAACAATCCTGCAGACTCATTGCCGAACAAAAGGGGCTCGACACACCAAGCAAAGACGAGGACGAACCCCAAAAGCAAAGCACCAGGAAACAAAAGAACTTCCCACGAGAAGTAAAAATAGTGAACTTACTTCACATAACAAAACGTGCGGCGCCCGTAAAGGTACGCACCACACGACCCATCCCCAAAGGGTCCTGCCACTGGTTGTCAAAACCGATCATCTTCGATCAGCTAGATTATTCTAGAAATATCAAGAATGCAGGCTGGACTGCCTTGATACTCGATCCAATAATTGGCGGACTCCAGATTTCGAATGTCCTTATGGACGGCAGCAGTGGACTAAACCTGATATATCAGGATACAATCCAGCACATGGGGATAAACCCAGCAAGAATCCGTCGCAGCAAAACCTCCTTTCAAGGGGTAATACCTGGTCCGGACACCCATTGTATGGGTTTTCTCCGGCTCGAAGTCATATTCGGCTCTGCCGATGACTTCCGCCGCGAAAAGCTGACCTTCCATATCGTCCCGTTCTCATGTCGCTATCAAGCACTAATGGGACGCGAAGCTTTCGCTCGCTTTAACGCAATACCGCATTATGCATCTCTTACGCTTAAGATGCCCGGTCCACAAGGCATCATCTCTTTGAAGGGGAAGCACTAAAGTGCGCCTCCCCAAGCGGAGGACTGTGCGGCCGCTTTGACAGCCCCACAGCAAAATGGCCTCACCGGCCAAAATACTTCGAAATAGGTCATTAAAGACCATGAACGCGGATAGACGAGTTCGGTGCAAAAGCATCATTGATGCAGGCTTAGTGGCCATATACCCCCGCACTAGGGGCTCCACGCATATACAATAAGAGACAATAAAGCTCAATCTTATATACTTTACTTTATACTTTTTTATTTTAAATTTTTTCGGCACAACCCGTTTTCAACTCAGTTCCTCTCTTTTACAGATGAACGTCGTGCGGCGCCCGTCCAGGATACGACACAACGAAGACACATGCACAGACGTGCAGTAGGGACCCGTCCTAAAGGATTCTTTTTAGATTAAGACCCTACATAAACCTTTTTTACTGTCTCTTGTTGCTACACATCCCCTAGTTTTTCTGATATAACCAAGGAGGAGGCTGGCGTCTTGGCATGTGGCCACGTCAGAATTTTTGCACGTACCTGGACACTAGGGGCTTTTTTAATAAAGAGTGTTGTTTGGCCCGTACTCATAAAGACCGAACACCTTAGGGAGTGTTCAGCGTCGCGAGTTTTCGCATTATATGCATTAGCTCTGAATCATGTCTTTGGTCAAATGTTGGGTTGCCCGGCTCCTGAGTTCGGCTACCTTATGTTCCGCTCTATCGGCTAAGGTAGCACCAGGAGAACTACTGCGATTGTGCCCCGGTTCGGCCGGGCGAGCACCTCAGTAGAGAAAGCCGAAAACTGACTGTCATGATGTAGCATGAGACTGGTCAGCCACTCGATGACCTATCGGAATCTATCGGATTCCTCCGCTTCAACGAAGGGCCGCTTCCCAGTCAGGCACATACGCGCCCCGAACTCGGATGAGCGCAGTCGCCACCAAGGAGCTACTTAAATAGTCTCACTGTCAAGCTCCTATGGCTAAGTGAAAGTGTTAAAGCATTATAGTCCGGTTGCATGGCCCGCTGCGCTATCACCTCCTTTGTAGGACCAAGACGTTGGGTTAAGTGTGAAAATGCGTCTTCTGCGAGCACCCCCGCACTATGTGCGTGGGGGCTGAAGCCAACGACTGCCATCTTTCAGATTTTATATATATATTAAAACAGCCGCACATGAGGTGTTCCCAATACTTGAAGGCACAAGTATAAAAAGGCCACTACAGTTTATCAAAATATTACTTTATAATTACATACGCTATCATAACATAGCATCTTTCGAGCACTGCGTCTCTATTACACGAGCGCCTTCTAGGACTTCCGGAAAATAGTGCTCGGAGGGTACTCGGCTTTTGTCCGAATCGCGGGACGCAACAACGGTGGTCTCCATCTCTACCCAGTATGTCTTAACACGGGCAAGAGTCATCCTTGCGCCCTCTATGCATGCTGACCTCTTCATTGCATTTATACGCGGCTCCGCGTCAAGGAATTGCTGCACCAAGCTGAAATAACTCTTCGGCTCCGATCTCCCCGGCCACAGATGACCCATGACGTACTTCATGGCGAGTCCGGACAACCTATTCAGTTCGTCCCATTGAGCCAAACGATCCTCCACTGCCAGTGGACGCTCTGGACTGTGAAACTGCGACCAGAAAATCTTTTCCACTTCGCGATCTTTCTGATCTCGAAAGTGTTCGGTCGCATCAGAAGCACTCGCTGCCAAATCCAGATAGGTATCCTCCACACTCCACATCCGGTCCAACGGAGCAAACTTCGGATCGCAAAATTTCCTTCGCAGCATGAAGGGCTTTCCAGCCGCAATCTGTTTGGCCTGACGCGGCTCCTCCTTCGCAGCTCTCATCGCAGAGCACGCGTCCTTGGCATTGGCAACGGCCTTCTCTAAGACCGTCTGTTTCGCCTGGCCTTCTTTCTCAAGAAGTCTGCAACGGTCTGCAGCGCTTTTTAACTTTTCGGCCATCTCGGCCATCTCTTCCTTGCTTCGGCAATGAGCAGCATGTTCGGCTCTCAGCTCTTCAAGGGCTTTCTTGGCAGCCGCATCACTTTCTTTGTCTTGTTCTTTAGCTCGGGCAAGTTCTGCCCTAAGACTCTCCACGGCGACCGCACCATCTGCGTCAAGCACACACATCGTAAGACACATGCATAAAACTGTTCCTACCTGATGCAGCCTGAGGAATTACATACATTGACCCTCATCAAGCCGCTTGTTGACAAGCATGATGTCGGCATCTGCCACGTCCAGTTGCCGCTTTAGTTCGGCAAAATTGTCAGTTCGGCTCGATTCCGGACACCCTGCCGCCTACATTCAAAGGCGACATCTTAAACTTGGGATTATGATCCTCCGCGTGCCGTCATTTCTTGAGAACGCGCAGAGTCTCAGGGGCTACTATCTACACAGGGCGCATCTTATTCATGCGCAACTGACAAAAGTATACATTATCTAATGTACCTCGAAACCCGTCAGTAAACTTTTGATGGCCTCATGCAATCCGCTCTCTGCGGATGAAATCCTTTCAATCACCGTGCCCATCAATGCGCGGTGCTCCTCTGAGACAGAAGCTCACCCCAGCAGAATCTTTAGCTCCTCCGGCTGAGCACCAGACGGTGCCGGGCTCGTCCCATGACCTCTTTTGAAGGCCGGACGCGGAGAACCTCGGGGGCCGCATATCTACCTTCCGCCCCTGCCGGATTCGGAGAAACCCTCCGCGACGACACCTCAGGGTCGCCCGCCTCGCTAGGCGGCACGGCAAGGGGAGGTGTCCCGCTCTCCATCATCTCCGGAAGGAGATCCCCCGAAGACGAGCTCTGCTGAGAAGGGCTGAGGTCCGAGCTACAAGGTAAAGGTTCGGTTAATCTTCTCAGATATAAATTAAGGATTTCCCTCATCCCTCAAAAGGAAAATCTTTCTCTACTTACGGCTCGCTGGAGGGCTGATCCCCTTGAGGGCGTAGTCCGACCGAGGAACTCCCCGGCGTCGGACCCTCTGACGAGGATTTTCTCCCCCGCTTCAAGGCCATGGTTTCCGGGTCGTCAGAGGCGGCTCTCTTCTTCCCCCTAGGAGAGGAATTGTCGGTTCCTCCCTTCGGAGCAGCCTCCTTCGAGGAGGCCATAGCTTCCTTGTCCTCCCCCTCCAAAGGCATTATCTCCAGCATCCTGACCAACACAGGATCCGGCCTGGTTTCAGGAAGGGGAGTCGGACACCTGATCAGCTTTGCCTTCGCTATCCACTCATGTTTAAAAGGACGGCTCTTTTAGGGGCAAGTTTATGACAATTATACGGATAGAAGGTCCGGGCACAAGGTCGCTTACTTGAGTATCCGGGCGATTGCAGCTTAGGCCTGCGTCCTCGGTTAAATCTGGACACATCTCTTGTGATCCGAAGAACATTTTATACATCTCCACGGGCATTGCGCCCATAAAGTTCTGGAGAGCTCGCGGTCCCTCTGGATTAAACTCCCACAGGCGAAGGGGGCGATGTTTGCCGGGCAATATTCGGCGAATCAGCATGACCTGCGTCACCTTGACCAGGCTGAGGTCTCCTTCCAGGAGATCCTTAATTTGGCCCTGTAACAAGGGCACGTCTTTGGGCAAACCCCAATCTAACCCTCTGTTGACCCATGACGCTAGTCGTGGTGGGGGACCCGAGCGAAAGGCAGGAGGCGCCACCCATTTGGTACTCCGAGGAGTGGTGATATAAAACCACTCTCGTTGCCACAAGCCTAGCTCCTCTTGAAAAGAGCCCTCGGGCCATGGAGAATCAACATTTTTGCTTATAACAGCGCCTCCGCACTCTGCGTGCCGTCCCTCAATCATCTCCGGCTCCACTTTGAAGGTCTTGAGCCATAATCTGAAGTGAGGGGTAACACGGAGGAACGCTTCACACATGACAATAAACGAGGAGATATGGAGGATGGACTCCGGAGCTAAGTCATGGAATTCCAGCCCGTAATAAAACAGCAGTCCCCTCACAAAGGGATCCATTGGTAAGCCCAACCCCCGAAGGAAGTGAGACATGAACACCACGCTCTCACCGGGTTGGGGACTGGGGATGACCTGCCCTTGAGAAGGCAACCTATGCCAAATTTCGCCGGTCAGGAACTTAGCCTCCCGCAACTTTAGTATGTCCTCCTCTGTGACAGAGAAGGGCATCCATCGGCCTTGAAGGTCGGAACCGGACATTATCGAAGGTCCGAGGCGCCCGGAATATGGAGCCTAGGGTGTTGGAACTCGAGGCGACTGGCGAACTTGTTTTGGGATTGGAAAAAAGGATAAGGCCCTGGTCTCTTTATAAGAGGTTGAATACCAGGAGCCCTCCCCGTAACCGTTTGGGACTCGCCTTTAGTCGAGAAAACATGCTAATGGGCACGATTGGGTTACCCACGTCCGTATTGATGAGAATCCCGTAAAATGGGGTACACGATCTCTGCTTTAACAAGACGTGCCAAGGAAACTGCCTCGCAAAACACGCTGAGGTGGAAAAGTAAAAACGATTCGAGTAAAGGACTTGGCCGTAGTACAATGACGCACTACGGAATACGTTAGCAGATTTGATTTGTGTTAATATTATTCTCTCTGTGGCAATATGTGGAAGCTTATTTTGCAGAGCCGGACACTATTCTTGGTGTTTACGATCTTCTATGAAGGACTTGGAGGAGGAACCCGCCTTGCAATGCCGGAGACAATTTGCGTGCCGGACTCGTCGTCATTGAAGCCTGGTTCAGGGGCTACTGAGGGAGTCCTGGATTAGGGGGTGTTCGGGTAGCCGGATTATACCTTCAGTCGGACTCCAGGACTATGAAGATACAAGATTGAAGACTTCGTCCCGTGTCCGGATGGGACTTTCCTTGGCGTGGAAGGAAAGCTTGGCGATGCGGATATTCAAGATCTCCTACCATTGTAACCGACTCTATGTAACCCTAACCCTATCCGGTGTCTATATAAACCGGAGGGTTGTAGTCCGTAGGACATCAACACAATCAACTCCATAGACAACAATCATACCATAGGGTAGCTTCTAGGGTTTAGCCTCCTTGATCTCGTGGTAGATCTACTCTTGTACTACCCATATCATCAATATTAATCAAGCAGGATGTAGGGTTTTACCTCCATCAAGAGGGCCCGAACCTGGATAAAACATCGTGTTCCCTGCCTCCTGTTACCATCCGGCCTAGACGCACAGTTCGGGACCCCCTACCCGAGATCCGCCGGTTTTGACACCGACAATCCTCCTCCTCTTCCATATCAAATTCTTCTTCAGAAGAATCATACGACGAACTCATCTACAATGTTGAATACTATGCTATAAATAAAAAACTACAATCAACATGCACGAAATTCATGGCTTTTGAGCAATACATACCTTCTAGGCATTTTGTCGAACACCTTGCGGGCGCCGAGCGGCAGCGAGCGCGCGGGCGCTGCTCGTCGGCGGACCAGCACGCACGCGGGGTGGCGGGCCTAGAGGGGGGCTGAAGAAAGCGCGCGCGGGGCAGGGATAGGCCGGGGAAGCGCCGGAACCGTCGCCGGGTGGCGCGGTCAACGGCGGTGGCGCGGCTGGAGGGGGGTTGGGAGGTGCGAGCGAGCGCGCGAGAGTCCAGCGCGCGGGAACGGGCGCAGCAAATAAGCGGCACGCGATTGCGTTTTGGCCCGCGCGCTGGACTACGTATGCCGCGCGCGCGGTTTTCGCGCGCCCGCTGGAGCAGCTATTCCGGTTGCGCGCGCGCTAAAAGGGGGGATTTTGCGGCGCGGCGCTAGTTTGGCGCGCCTGTTGGAGATGCTCTTGTGAATGTTTGGCTAGCTCAATATGATGACTACTTGATAGTTTAGTGCACAATGCTTAAAAGGCTTAGAATCGGGACTTCAAAGACGTTTTGAACGTCATGGACCATATGAGATGTTTCAGGAGTTGAAGTTAATATTTCTAGCAAATACCCGAGTTGAGAGATATGAAGTCTCCAACAAGTTCTATAGCTAAAAGATGGAGGAGAATAGCTCAAGCAGTGAGCATGTGCTCAGATTGTCTGGGTACTACAATCGCTTGAATCAAGTGGGAGTAAATCTTCCAGATAAAATAGTGATTGACAGAATTCTCTAGTCACCATCACCAAGTTAGTAGAACTTCGTGATGAACTATAATATGCAAGGGATAACGGAAACGATTCCCAAGCTCTTCGTTATGCTAAAATCGACGATTTTAGAAATCAAGAAAAGCATCAAGTGTTGATGGTAAACAAAACCACTAGTTTCAAGTAAAGGGACAAAGAGAAGAAAAGGGAACTTCAAGAAGAACATCAAGCAAGTTGCTGCTCAAGTGAAAAAACCCAAGTCTGGACCTAAGCCTGAAACTGAGTGCTTCTACTGCTAAGGGACTGGTCAGTGGAAGCGAAACTACCCCAAGTAATTGGCGGATAAGAAGGATGGCAAAGTGAACATATGTATATTTGATATACATGTTATTGATGTGTACTTTACTAGTGTTTATAGCAACCCCTCAGTATTTGATACTAGTTCAGTTGCTAAGAATAGTAACTCGAAACAGGAATTGTAGGATGAACAGAGACTAGTTAAGGGTGAAGTGACGATGTGTACTAGAAATGGTTCCAAGATTGATATGATCATCATCGCACACTCCCTATACTTTCGGGATTAGTGTTAAACCTAAAATAAATGTTATTTAGTGTTTGCGTTGAGCATGAATATGATTTGATGATGTTTATTGCAATACGGTTATTCATGTAAGTTAGAGAACAATTGTTGTTCTGTTTACATGTATAAACCTTCTATGGTCATACACCCAATGAAAATGGTTTGTTGGATCTCGATTGTGGTGATACACATTTTCATAATATTGAAGCCAAAAGATGCAAAGTTAATAATGATAGTGCAACTTATTTGTGCCACTGCCGTTTAGGTTATATTGGTGTAAAGCGCATGAAGAAAAACCATGCTGATGGGCTTTTGGAATCGCTTGATTATGAATTAGTTGATGCTTGCGAACCGTGCCTCATGGGCAAGATGACTAAGAATCCGTTCTCCGGAACAATGGAGCGAGCAACAAATTTGTTGGAAATCATACATACTGATGTATGTGGTTCGATGAATATTGAGGCTCGCGGCAGGTATCATTATTTTCTGATCTTCACAGATGATTTGAGCAGATATGAGTATATCTACTGGATGAAACACAAGTCTGAAACATTTGAAAAGTTCAAAAAATTTCAGAGTGAAGTGGAGAATCATCGTAACAAAAATAAAAGTTTCTACGATATGATCGCAGAAGTAAAATATTTGAGTTACGAGTTTGTCCTTCACTTAAAACAATGTGAAATAGTTTCACTACCCACGCCACCTGGAACACCACAGCGTAATGGTGTGTCCGAGCATCATAACTGTACTTTATTAGATATGGTGCGATCTATGATGTCTCTTACCAATTTACCACCATCATTTTGGGGTTATGCATTAGAGACAGCTACATTCACGTTAAATAGGGCACCATCTAAATCCGTTGAGACGACACCGTATGAACTATGGTTTGACAAGAAACCTAAGCTATCGTTTCTTAAAGTTTGAGGTTGCAATGCTTATGTGAAAAAGTTTCAACCTAATAAGCTCAAACCCAAATCGAAGAAGTGCGTGTTCATAGGATACCCAAAAGAAAATGTTGGGTATGTCATGGTCCTAAGACTGACAGTAGAATAGGGGGGGGGGGGTAGGAATGTAGAGGCAAGATCCTAGCTATGGAGGAGTTGTACACACGAGTTTACGAGTTCAGGCCCTTCTTGGAGGAAGTAACAGCCCTACGTCTCGGAGCCCTGAGGCGGTCGACTGAATATATGTGTGTGAATTACAGAAAGTGCGAACCCCTGTCCCAGAGGAGGGGGGTGGCTTATATAGAGTGCGCCAGGACCCCAGCTCCCCTCCGTTACACAGGGTTCAATGTTCATAAAGGTGGGGCGTTACTGGTAACGTCTACAATAAAGTGTTATAAATGCCCATAAAGCTATGGTTTATGTCACAACTGTTGCAGAGCGGAGGGCTTCTCATCTTCTGGTGGTCGGGTGTCTTCAAGGTAGTCGAGTGAGCACATCTTGATGGTCGAGTGGACGATGGTTTCTCTTCGACTGCTTCTGATTCTTTGCAGAGATGTCCTTGGGGAGGGTATGTCGGACAGGGCCATGACCCTACCCTAGGTACATAGCTTCATCATTAGCCCCCGAATGGATCAGGGTTTGAGTGGGGAAGGAGTTGGGAACACTTCCGACCCATTCTTTGTGCTACGAGTATATCTCATTCTGGAACAATGAGTTGAGGTGAGGACGTCGACTCCTTTCTCAGTCGCCTTGTTCCATTCTTGGTTTTGGCGAGTGAATTTTCACGATAGGATTCTGAATGATGATGTAGAGGATGTTTGTCTTTAGTCTGACAGGTTGTTCTGCTCTCCGCGGATCTCGCGGGATTCGAATTTTGGGAAGTGCACCAGACGGACGGAACTGAGGTTATCGGGACGGATTAGGCAAGTCTCCTCGATCCCCGTGCCACCTTTTTCGCCACGTATTGCGCGCGCGACTGTTGCGGGATTTGTTTAGATCGCCTGGGTCCACCAGTCAGTCACTCAGATGATGACCTTATAAAAGGCCTCGAACCAGGCCTCTGCCCCGTGCGCTCCCATTCTCTCTTCTTCTTCTCTCAATCTCTCCTCCACGCTTGCTTCCGCCCTCGTCGCCGGACCTTTACTCAAGCTCGACCCGCTGCCATGGGGAAGGAAAGGACGGTGGCGCTGGAACGCGTGAAGAAGGCAATAGCGAAGACGAAGGGCAAGCGGACCAGCCAGGGCGGATCCTCGTCGAGATCTGGCCTGCCGGCGGGCTGGATCTAGGGCGACTGGATCCACTCGACAATCACCCAGGATGACCTCGACGACCTGGTGGAGGGGGGACTGATCCCCCACAAGTCAGCACGGCTCCCTGGGAACGAAACCGAGCCGCAGCTGAGGGAGGGTGAGTGTGTTCTCCTCGCCACCCACGTAGATCGCGGATTCTGACTACCTCCCCATCCTTTCTTTCGGGGTTTTTTGAACTTCTTTGGGGCTCAACTCCACCATTTCACCCCAAACACCATAGTCTATCTGGCCGCTTTTGTGTCGATGTGCGAAAACTTCTTGGGTTGTCGACCGCACTGGGGCCTTTTCAAACACATCTTCACCGGCCGATCCCAGTCGGTCAAAAAGGCCAAGTCGAGTGACGAGAAGACACAAGTGATCCAGATGTGCGGGGGTCTGGGTATCCAGATGAGGAGCAAGAGTACTTTCCCAGCCATGATTCTTCGCGACTCGGTCCGGGGCTGGTAGTCGACTTGGTTCTACTGCAAGGATCAGCCGACCCCGGGCTAGTCAACTGGACTTCCTCCTTTTTCTTTGGCTCGAGTGGATAAGATCGCCCCCATGAAGGTAGTACCATAAGAGAAGGCGCTGGTCAAGGTGTTGGTCGAGCGGGTCGTCCAGCTTGTCCGCGACGAGGTGACCGGGATGGACCTGCTGGAGGTCTTTCTTGGTCGACGCATCCAACCTCTTCAGGTGCGCGATCATCCGATGTGGATGTACTCTGGGGTCGAGGATTCCACTCGGATTCACCCGGAGGACGTCAGCGAGGATACCTTGGAGAAGTGGTTGATGGGGATCACCAGCAACAAAGACAACCCTCGGGGGTCTAGGAGGGTGATTCCATTCGACAACTCGCACCAGCCGGAGCAGCTATAATTCTGTCTTATCAAATATCTTTTCGATTCACCGAGTGACATCTTGTTTATGGTCGATTGAATTTCCTTTGATCGTTGTCCTTTCAGGCCCTCATCGACATGTACTCAATGCCCAACGGAGTGCAGGACCAAGAGGCTGAGGAAGAAGGGAGCAGTGGCGATAGCGGCGAGGAGCATTCGGAGGCCGAGGAAGACGAGGAGAGCGACGAATCGACTGGTGACGAAGAAGTCGACTCGCCTCCTCGCAGGGAGAGGAGATCCAAACAAGCCCACGACCCGGCGAGTGCTCCGGACTTAGTGGCCGCGCCGACTGGTCAGTCCTCGAAGCGTCCTAGGACGTCTTCCCCGACACCGACTGAAAAGGCTCCAAAGCAGTCCAAAGTTGCGCCGCCTCCAGCGCTGAAAGCACCGAAAGCCACCTCCTCCAAGCCGCCAAAAGCTTTGCCCAGGATCAAAGTGACCGTTCCTACTATCTCCGGGTAACCGTCTAACTTGTCCTTCTTGTCGACTCAATTAACCGGACATAATCGATTGAATGTGGGTCTTCACAGTGCTGCTACGTCAGGAACCTCTTCTCTCCAATACCGGGACGAGGAAATGGAAGATGCAGTAACCTACAACCCAGGTATAATCTCTTGCGATTCGATTCTTTGGTCGACTGTGTTCGAGTGGCTCACTTGGGGTCGAATGATCTGCCTTGTAGCTCCACCCAACGTCATCGATCTTCCAGATGACGACGAAGATGTGGCTCTTAAGCCCAGGAAAAGCAAGAAGGTAACCGCTGGTAGGATGTCTCGGCAAGAAACCACTACGACACCTCCCGTCCGTCAACTTGAAAACGCGGGCAGGGCTTCTGTGACCTTCGCCGCACCTTTGTTGAGTGGGCCTCCCGCACCGTCGACTGCACCTGTGATTCCTTCAGCTGTCCAACTCCACGCCACGGAGCTCCAAGCCGCCGCACCTAGGTCATCTGCCCACTTTTTCACCAGCTACCCCGTCCCGAACAACTAGTCGGAAGCGGTTGCGGAAGCCATCCGACAAGCTGACATGATGATGCAGCGGGTGAAGACAGTGCATGAGAATAGCCAGGCTGCCTACGACGCCAGCGCTGCTCTTTGGGCCAATGTCCAGGTGAGTAAACTTTCCGACTGTTTTTTCTCTATGAGGAAATGTTACTCGAAAAATCTTCGTCTACACAATCTCTTGTTGTTTGCGTCGAATTAGAGCACCCACTGGGTGTTTTGTTGATTTTGGTAGTTTCGCTCTTCTACTCGATCTGGGCGAGTGGAATCAGAATCGATGGGGGCACGATAAGTGCACCCACTGGGTGTAGTCCCCGAGACCGCGGTCGACTGCTGGCAGTCGACTAGGGTCTGAGTTCTTCTTTCCTTGCTTTTTTACTCCTTACACTCGACTCAGGCGGACCGGTCGAGTAGTTTCGTTCTTCACTCGGTCTGGGCGAGTGGGATCTGAACCGGTGGGGGCACGCCAAGTGCACCCGTTGGGTCTAGTCCCCGAGACCGCAGTCGACTGCTGGCAGTCGACTGGGGTGTGAGCAGTTTTTTTTGAGTTGAGTATTAGTCAGCGGGGGCACGCCAAGTGCACCCGCTGGGTGTAGCCCCTGAGACCGCAGTCGATTGTGTGTAGTCGACTAAGGTCTAAGCGAACCTCTTTAGGCTTTATTCACTCGGAAGTAAACAACCTTTGGTCTTATCAACTGATCCTTCTTTTGCCTTCTGCAGAAGTCTTGCACTCTTATTTCTAAGTTTGTTGAACTTGAGGAGAAGCAGAGGCAACTCAACCTCGACATGGAATTAGCCCAGTAGAATCTGAAGAAAGCTCAAGATGAAGCCGTTGGTATGGAAGGTAACTAACTGTCGACTGACTTTCAATACATTTCTTTGATCTCTTCTTTGATTCGATTGCTTCTTTTGCAGAGAAAATGAAGTTGGCTCTGGAGAAGAAGGAATCGGACCTCACCACCGCGCAAAAAGCAGCTCAAGATAAAACTGCTCTCGCAGACTAGAAGCTTGCTTCAATCGGGACGCTGGAAGAAGAGGTGACGAAACTGAAATCTTGTCTTAATGAAGCTAACCGCGAAGTGACTAGTCTGAAGAAGGACAAGGTCGCCCTGAATGAAAAGCTGGAGTCTGCGATCCGCAAGAGGAATGACACGGAAGCTTATCTGAGGACTCTTGCCAAGAAGCTTTATCTCACGCTGGAAGGTATTTCTTTTAATCCGACTGTGTTCATGCTTGCGATCGGATCTTGCTTGGTCGATTGACTATTTTTTGCTGCAGAATTCTGCCAAGACTTCGACGAGGAAACTGGAAGGGTCGAGACGGGTCTGGACCCTATCACTTCTCCAGTCTGCGACGAAACTGCAATGAACGTGCTCCGACTGGAGTCCCGTATCGCCAACGCCATAAGCTACCTCGCGTGCCTGAAGGAGGTAGTCTCCCGAATCGACTCATCGCTTTGGCCGGGGGCGACGCTTCAGAATGACTTGGAATCCTTGATGACTCAACTGAACGAGATCCCTGACCGAGTGCAAGCATGGAAGAAATCCTCCGCCCGGTGTGGTGCTGATGTGGCGCTGTACTTGGTGCGAGTCCATTGCAAGCAAGCTCGTGAAGACAAGCTGGCTGCGACCAAAGTTGCTAACACCAAAAAGCATGACTTCCAGTCCTTCATGGAGACTTTCATTGCTGCCACCACTCGGATCGCTGATGGGATCGACCTGGACTCATTTGTGGCGCCTGCCAGTCCTCCTCCGGCCGAGTGAACAAACTTATGAAACTTGAATCTGTTTTAAATTTGCCTCGGAATGCCGAGTGACTGCTGTAACTATTGAACTCCTTCGGGCTTGATGCCCGAGCACTTTTGATTTGCTGCTTGGAACTTTTAGGATTTATCCAAATTTGGTTTATCTCCGAATGTGCTTGCGTTTGCCTTCGAATGGACTTTGCTCACTGCTTGGAATAATCTTTGTGCTGGAGATGCAACTCTGAGGGCGCAGCTGTAGTCGACCCGCGCTTCGTCGTCCTCGCGGATAGGGATGGAGTGGACATTGTATTTGCGTCGTAGCTCCAAAGGAGAAGGTTGCAGTCGACCTGCACCTCGTCATCCTTGTGGATGGGGATGGAGCGGACGTTGTATTTGTGCCGTAGCTCCGAAGGAGAAGGTTACAGTCGACCTGCACCTCGTCATCCTTGCAGATAGGGATGGAGCGGACGTTGTACTTGTGTTGCAGCTCCGAAGGAGAAGGTTGCAGTCGACCTGCACCTCATCATCCTTGCGGATAGGGATGGAGCAGACGTTGTACTTGTGCCGCAGCTCCGAAGAACAAGGTTACAGTCGACCTGCACCTCGTCGTCCTTGCGGATAGGGATGGAGCGGACGTTGTACTTGTGCCGCAGCTCCGAAGGAGAAGGTTGCAGTCGACCTGCACGTCGTCATCCTTGCGGATAGGGATATGTTTTAAACTTAGGCGAGTACTGGACTACAACTAAGTCTCCTAGTGGGAGAATTTAGGCGAGTGCTGGACAACAGCTAAGCCCCCGAGCGGGAGGGTTGCTCTCCACTCGGTAGGATTTTTTCAAACTTAGGCGAGTGCTGGACTGCAGCTAAGTCTCCTA
>NC_041388.1:8100000-8177540 GCF_002162155.2 Triticum dicoccoides
TGGACTGCAGCTAAGCCCCCGAGTGGGAGGGTTGCTCTCCACTCGGTAGGACTTTTTCAAACTTAGGCTAGTACCGGACTGCAGCTAATCCTCCTAGTGAGAGAACTTAGGCGAGTGCTGGACTGCAGCTAAGCCCCCGAGTGGGAGGATTGCTCTCCACTTGGTAGGATTTTTTCAAACTTAGGCGATTACCGGACTGCAGCTAAGCCTCCTAGTGAGAGAACTTAGGCGAGTATTGGACTGCAGCTAAGCCCCCGAGTGGGAGGATTGCTCTCCACTCGGTAGGATTTTTTCTAACTTAGGTGAAACGGATTCACGACTAAGCCCACCCAATGGGGGATTTCAGAAGTAAATAAGAAAAACACAATCGAATAAGAGAACCATAAGCTCTTGTCTTTGATAAACGAATTACAAAAGGTGTTCCTTATTACATTTTATTCGAACGAGTGCTTAAGTATAAAAGGGGCGGAGCAGCTCTGCCTTCCAAGCCCGTGGCTCGTGTTTCTGATGCTCAATATTGTAAAGATGGTATGCTCCATTGTGAAGAACTTTGGTGACGATGAAGGGGCCTTCCCAAGTCGGGGCGAGCATGTGTGGTTTCTGTTGGTCAACCCGAAGAACTAGATCTCCCTCTTGAAAGGCTCGACCCTTCACATTTCTGGCGTGGAATTGACGCAAATCTTGCTGGTAAGTGGTCAACCGGATCAAGGCCATCTCTCTTTCCTCCTCCAAGAGATCGACGAATCTTGCCGGGCCTGCTCTGCTTCTTCTTCGGAGAAGAGCTCGACTCGGGGTGCGTTCTGGAGCAGGTCACTTGGCAAAACAGCTTCGGCTCCATAAACCAAAAAGAAAGGAGTTCGTCCGGTCGACCAATTAGGAGTTGTCCTCAAGCCCCACAGAACTGACGAAAGTTCATCAACCCAAGCGCCTGCTACGTGTTTGAGATCACGCATCAGTCGAGGTTTCAGTCCTCTGAGAATTAGGCCATTGGCTCTTTCTGCTTGTCCGTTCGACTGCGGGTGAGCGACCGAAGCATAGTCGACTCGAGTGCCCTGAGAGGTGCAGAAAGCTTTGAATTCATCGGAGTCGAAGTTCGACCCGTTGTCCGTGATGATGCTATGTGGGACTCCATATCTGAATGTCAATTCCCTGATAAAACTGACAACGGTGCTAGCATCAAGGTTCTTGATAGGTTTAGCTTCGATCCATTTGGTAAACTTGTCGACTGCAACGAGCACATGAGTGAAGCCGCTCCTGCCAGTTCTCAGTGGTCCAACCATATCCAATCCCCAAACAGCAAAGGGCCAGATGAGGAGGGTGGTCTTCAGGGCAGACGTTGGCTTGTGAGACATGTCAGAATAAAAATAGCAGCCTTCACATCTGTCGACTATATTTTTCGCCATTTCATTTGCTCGTGGCCAATAGAATCCAGCTCGGTATGCTTTAGCCACGATGGCCCGGGAGGACGCATGATGACCACAGGTCCCCGAGTGGATGTCATTGAGGATCATTCAACCTTCTTCCGTGTGATGCATTTCTGACCGACTCCAGTCATGCTTTCCCTGAACAGCTGCCCTCTTATCATAGTAAAGGCCTTGGATCGACGGATGATCTGTCAAGCCTCTTCTTCATCCTCTGGGAGTTCTTTCCTGAGGATGTAAGCAATGTAGGGCACCGTCCTGTCGGGAGTAATGTCCATAACCTCCATGATCAGGTCGACCATGGCTGGGACCTCGACTTCAGTCGGATCTGTGGCGCTCTTAGGTTGCGGGGACTCTTCAGTAAAAGGATCTTCCTGAACTGTCGGCGAGTGAATGTGTTCCAAAAACACATTGCTGGGGATGGCTTCTCTCTTGGAACCTATCTTTGCCAAATCGCCGGCTGCTTGATTTTTCAGTCGGGGTATGTGGTGGAGTTCTAACCCCTCAAACTTCTTCTCGAGCTTTCTCACTGCGTTGCAGTAACCAATCATGGCTGGGCTTCTGACGTCCCACTCCTTCATCACTTGATTAACTACCAAATCTGAGTCACCATAGACCGTGAGGCGATGGACGCCGAGTGAAATGGCCATGCGCAACCCATACAGGAGTGCTTCATATTCTGCTTCGTTGTTGGAGGAATCAAAGTGAATCTGGAGGACATATCTGAGCCTGTCTCCTCGGGGGGATACCAGAACTACTCCAGCACCAGAACCGTTCAGCATCTTGGATCCGTCAAAGAACATGGTCCAGTGCTCAGAGTGAACTTGAGTCGGCAGTTGCTGTTCGATCCACACGGCGAGGAAATCTGCTATTGCTTGGGACTTGATAGCTTTCTTTGCCTCAAACTTGATATCCAGGGGAAGGAGTTCAATCGCCCATTTGGCCACTCGACCAGTTGCATCTCTGTTGTGCAGAATCTCTGACAATGGAGCGTCGCTGACGACTGTAACAGAGTGATCTGAGAAATAGTGTGCAACCTTCTTCGTGGTCATGTAAATCCCATAGACAAGCTTCTGATAATGAGGATATCTCTGCTTTGACGGGGTCAGGACTTCAGAAATATAATAAACTGGGCGTTGAACCTTATAAGCTTTTCTTTCCTCTTCTCGTTCGACCGTAAGTACTGTACTGATGACTTGTCCAGTGGCTGCTATATAAAGCAGTAGAGGCTCTTTGCTGATTGGAGCAGCAAGCACCGACTGGGTGGAAAGCAGGGATTTTAGCTCTGCAAATGCTGCATTAGCTTCTGGGGTCCACTTGAACTTGTCTCATTTCTTCATCAGTCGGCAAAGAGGCAGCGCTGAGGGAGTCCTGGATTAGGGGGTGTCCGGATAGCCGGACTATACCTTGGGCCGGACTCCTGGACTATGAAGATACAAGATTGAAGACTTTGTCCCGTGTCCGGAAGGGAATTTCCTTGGCATGGAAGGCAAGCTTGGCAATACGGATATGTAGATCTCCTACCATTGTAACCACTCTATGTAACCCTAGCCCTCTCCGGTGTCTCTTAGTCCATAGGACGGACAACAATCATACCATAGGCTAGCTTCTAGGGTTTAGCCTCTCTGATCTCGTGGTAGATCTACTCTTGTACTACCCATATCATCAATATTAATCAAGCAGGACGTAGGGTTTTACCTCCATCAAGACGGCCCGAACCTGGGTAAAACATCGTGTCCCCTGCCTCCTGTTACCATCCGCCTAGATGCACAGTTCGGGACCCCTTATCCGAGATCCACCGGTTTTGACACCGACATTGGTGCTTTCATTGAGAGTTCCTCTGTGTCGTCACTTTTAGGCCCGATGGCCCCTCCGATCATCAGCGACGATGCGATCCAGAATGAGACTTCTCTCCCCGGACAGATCTTCATATTTGGCAGCTTTGCACTGCGGTCCAATTCGCTTGGCCATCTGGAGCAGATTGAAAGCTACGCCCCTGGCCGTCAGGTCAGATTAGGAAGTTTAAACTACACAGCGGACCTCCACGGAGACTTGATCTTCGACGGATTCGAGCCGCAGCCGAGCGGGCCGCACTGTCACGATGGGCATGATCTAGCTCTGCCGCCGAACAGTGCCCTGGAGGCTGCACCCGCATCATCTCCGACCCTTAATTCGGAGCCAACTGCGCCAATCGAGGATGGGTGGTTGGACACCGCCTCGGGGGCTGCAATCTCTACGGTGATCGAGCTGAACACCAGCCCTATTCTCTGCAAAGCCCGTGACTCCAAGGAGCCAGACTCCTCTCCAGACTCCGAGCCCTCCGCGCCCTTACCGATCGAACCCGATTGGGCGCCGATCATGGAGTTCACCGCCACAGACATCTTTCAGCACTCGCCCTTCGGCGATATTCTGAATTCACTAAAGTCTCTCTCTTTATCAGGAGAGCCCTGGCCGGACTATGGTCAACAAGGTTGGGATGCGGATGATGAAGAAATTCAAAGCCCACCCACCACCCACTTCGTAGCCACTGTCGATAATTTAAACGACGTGCTCGACTTCGACTCTGAAGACATCGATGGTATGGACGACAATGTAGGAGATGAACATGAACCAATGCCTATAAGGGACTGGACAGCCACCTCATCTCATGATGTATACATGGTGGACACACCCAAAGGAAGCGACGACGAGGAACACAGGGATGCAACGAGGGATCGTTCACTCGAAAAGCAATCAAAGCGGCGACGTAAGCGCCGCTCCAAGCCCCGCCTCGACAGAGACAGCAGCCATACAGACCCAGCCATAGAGCAGGACGAGCCGGCGGACAACAAACATGCCTTCGAGAAACCGTCCGAACAGGGCAACTTGGATAAACAAACCGAACACCCCGTCCCCGGCGAAAACAATAGTCCGGACGACCTTATGCCTGATAGGCTCATGGAGCAAAAGAACCTCTACGAAGGGCTCGAGGCTACTGCACGTAGCCTGAAAAAGCAGAAGCGGAAGCTCATAACTGCAGAAGATGCACTCAGAATCAGATGGAGCAAAGTATGCAACACCGCAGACAAATATGGCGGCAGTCGCCGCACAAAAAGCTATCCAAAGCGAAAGCTACTGCCTGAATTTGACGAGGAGGCCTTAGAGCCCCCGTAGTCAAAAAATAGGAAAGCCACCCGGTTGGATAGACGACCGCATGGCCAGCATGGAGCGGCAAGTGGCGACGCACACAAGCCGACACGCGATCCACCAAAGGATCCGCATCAAAAAGATGGCCCAGCCAGATCTATCTACGGGCCAAGAAAGCAAGCTCTAGTAAGAAATGCAACACAACAAATATCCGAACATCATGGCACACCCAAATATAGGGGTGCCGCACACTCCCTATGTTTCACCGATGAGGTGCTGGACCATGAATTTCCAGCGGGATTCAAGCCCGTAAACATAGAGGCGTACGACGGAACAACAGACCCTGGGGTCTGGATCAAGGATTATATTATATCCTCCACGCCATAAAATACTTACCCCTCAAGCTTAAAGGGCCAGCCCGGCATTGGCTCAAAATCCTTCCCGAAAACACCATTGGAAGTTGGGAAGAGCTTGAGGATGCTTTCCGGGCAAATTTTCATGGGACCTATGTCCGCCCTCCGGATGCAGACGATCTCAGTCACATAACTCAACAGCCCGGAGAGTCAGCCCAGAAATTCTGGAACAGATTTCTTACTAAAAAGAATCAGATAGTCGACTGCCCGGACGCCGAAGCCCTAGCAGCTTTTAAGCATAATGTTCGAGACGAATGGTTCGCCAAACACCTCGGCCTAGAAAAGACAAGAACAAGGGCCGCATTAACAAGCCTCATGAGCCGCTTTTGCACAGGAGAGGACAGCTGGTTGCAAGATGTAGCACCAATGACCCAAGTAGATCCGAAGTTAGGGATGGAAACGGAAAAGCCCGGTGCAACAAGGACCAGCGCCGGAATAAGAGAAACATCCCAAAGAGCACGGAGGTCAACGCCGGATTCAAAAGCTCACGGCAGAATCAGAGAAAGCTGCCCCTCAAGGATAACAGGGACGAGCTATCCAATTTAAACAAAATCTTGGACAAGATATGTTGGGTTTTCAAACAATCCAGCAAACTCAAGGCCGAACACAAGGGGCTTGACACACCAACTGAGGACGACGACGAACCCCACAAGCAGAGCACCAGGAAACAAAAGGATTTCCAACAAGAAGTCAAAACAGTAAACTTACTTCACGTGATGAATAGAATGGCGCCAACAGAGATACGCGCCATACGGCCTATCCCAAAGGAGTCTCGCCCATGGTTGTTAAAACCGATCACCTTCGACCATCAGGATTACTCTAGAAGTATCCGGAACGCAGGCTGGACTGCCTTGGTATTAGATCCAATAATCGGCGGACTCCACTTTACAAATGTCCTGATGGACGGCGGCAGTGGTCTAAACCTGTTATACCAGGACACAATCCGCAACATGGGGATAGACCCAACAAAAATTCGCCATAGCAAAACCTCCTTTCAAGGTGTAATGCCAGGCCCAGATGCCCGTTGCATGGGTTCTCTCCGGCTAGAAGTTATGTTCGGCTCCCCCGATAACTTCCGTCGCGAACAGCTAAGTTTCCACATCGCCCCATTCTCAAGTAGCTACCAAGCACTGCTGGGACGCGAAGCTTTTGCCCGCCTTAACGCAATACCGCATTACGCATCTCTCATGCTTAAGATGCCCGGTCCACGAGGCATCATCTCATTAAAGGGAAAACATTGAGTGTCCCCCCCCCCCCGCGCGGAAGACAGTGCGGCCACCTTGACAGCCCCACAATAAAGCGGCTTCACCAGCCAAAGCACCTAAATAGGTCGTCAAGACCATGGACACGGCTAGACGAGTCCGGCATAAACATACAATTGATAAAGGCTTAATAGCCGTATACCCCTGTACCAAGGGCTCCGCGCATATAAAACAAGAGACAATAAAGCTCAATTTTACCCATTTCGATTTATACTTCGTTTATTTAGTATAACTCATGTTCGGCACGATCTTTCCTAAACTAAGTTCCTCTCTTTTACAGATGAACACCGTTCTACGCCCGTCCAGGATACGACACAATGGAGACACATGCGCAGACGTGCAGCAGGGACCCGTTCCAAGGATTATTTTCAGATTAAGACCCTGCGTAAACCTTTTTTACTGTCTCTTGTTGATATACATCCCCTGGTTTCTTGGTATAACCAAGGAGGAGGCTGGCGTTTTGGCATGTGGCCACATCAGAGTTTTGCGTTTACCTGGACACTAGGGGCTTATTACTAAGGGCGTTATCCCGCCTGCCCTCATAAAGACCGAATACCTTAGGGAGTGTTCGGCGTCACGAGTTTGGCCTAATATGCATCAGCTCCGAATCATGTCTTTGGTCAAATGTTGGGTTTGCCCAGCTCCTGTGTTTTGCTACCTTGAGTTCCGCTCTATCGGCTAAGGCGGCACCAGGAGAACTACTGCGATTGTGCCCCGGTTCGGCCAGGCGAGCACCTCAGTAGAGAAAGCCGAAAACTGACTGCCATGATATAGCGTGAGACTGGTCAGCCACTCGATGACTTACTAGAATCTTTAGGATTCCTCCGCATTAACGAAGGGCCGCTTCCCGACCAGGCACATACGTGCCCCGAGTTCGGGCGAGCGCAGGCGCCACCAGGGGCTATATAAATAGCCTCACTGTCAAACTCCTATGGCTAAGTGAAAGTGATAAAGCATCATAGTCCGATTGCCTAGTTCGCTGCGCTATCACCTCCTTTGTAGGACCAAGACGTTGGATCAAGTGTGAAAATGCGCCTTCTGCGAACACCCCCGCATTATGTGCGTGGGGGCTAAAGCCGACGACTGCCATCTTTCAGATTATATATACATATATGTTAAACGGCCGCACAGGAGGTATTATAATACTTGCAGGCACAAGTATAAAAAGCTTCTACAATTTATCACAATATTGTCTTACAATAATATATGCTATTCAAATATAGTATCCTTCGAGCATTGCGTCTCTATTAAACGAGCGCCTTGCAGAACTTCCTGAAAATAGTGCTTGGCAGGTACTCGGCTTCCATCCGAGTCTGGGGATGCAACAGCGGTGGCCTCCATTTCCGGCCAGTATGTCTTCACACGGGCAAGAGCCATCCGCGCACCCTCTATGCACGCTGACCTCTTCATCGCATCGATACGCGACGCAGCACCAAGGAACTGCTGCACTAAGTTGAAATAACTTTTCGGCTCTGGCCTCTCTGGCCACAGATGACTCATGACATACTTCATGGCGAGTCCGGACAACCTATTTAGCTCGGCCCATTCAGCCAAACGATCCGCTAATGACAGTGGACGCTCCGGATTGTGGAACTGCGACCAAAAGAGCTTTTCCACTTCGCGATCTTCTTGATCTTGGAAGTGTTCAGCCGCATCCGCGGCACTCGCTGCCAAATCCAGATAGGGGTCCGCTGTACTCCACATCCGGTCTAGCGGAGCATGTTTAGGATCACAGAACTTCCTCCGCAGCATAAAGGGCTTTCCAGCCGCGATCTCTCCGGCCTGACGCAGCTCCTCCTTCATAGCTCTCATTGCAGAGCGAGCATCCTTGGCATCGGAAACGGCCTTCTCCAGGTCCGTCTGTTCCGCCCGATCTTCTTTTTCAAGAAGCTTGCAACGGTCAGCAGCGTTCTTCAGCTTCACGGCCATCTCGGCCATTTCCTTCTTGCTTTGGCAGTGAGCAGCCTGTTCGGCTTTTAGCTCTTCAATTGCCTTTCCGGCAGCTGCATCACTTTTCCTGGCTTGCTCCTTGGCTCGGGCAAGTTCCGCCCGAAGATTCTCCATGGCAGTAGCACCATCTGCATCAAGCGCACACATTGTAAGATACTGGCATAAAGCTCCTCTTACTAGGTGCCGCCGGAGGAATTACATACCTTGGGTCTCGTCAAACCGCTTGTTGACAAGTGCGATGTCGGCACCTGCCACGTCAAGTTGCCGCTTTATCTCGGCAAATTCATCAGTCCGGCTTGACACCGGACACTTCGCCACCTACGTATGAAGGCGGCATATTAGACCTGAGATTATGATCCTCTGCGCGCCGTCACTTTTGACAACGCACAGAGTCTCAGGGGCTACTATCTACACAGGGCGCATCTTACTTATGCGCAACTGTCCAAAAAGGGTACATTATTTCGCGTACCTCAAAACCTGTCAGCAAACTCCTGACGGCCTCGTGCAATCCGCTCTTCGCGGATGAAATCCTCTCAATCACCGTACCCATCAATGCATGGTGCTCCTCTGAGATAGATGCTTGCCCTAGCAGATCCTGCAGCCCCTCCGACCGCGCACCAGACGGCGCCGGACTCGTTCGATGGCCCCTTTCGAAGGCCGGACGCAGAGGGCTTTGGGGGGCCATATGACTACCTTCCGGCCCTGCCGGATTCGGAGAAACCCTCCGCGACGATACCTCAGTGTCGCCCGCCTCGCAAGGCGGTACGGTAGGGGGAGGCGTTCCACTCTCCATCATCTCCGGAAGAAGATCCCCCGAAGACGAGCTATGCTGAGAAGGGCTAAGGTCTGAGCTACAAGGTAAATTTTCGATTACTTTTCTCAGATATAAAGCAAGGATTCCTCTCGTTTCTTAAAAAGAAAACTCCTCTCTACTTACGGCTCGGTGGAGGGCTGATCCCCTTGAGGGCATAATTCGGCCGAAGTATCCCCCAGCACAGGACCCTCTGGCGAAGATTACTTCCCCCGCTTTGAGGCCATGGTCTCCGGGTCTTCAGAGGTGGTCCTCTTCTTCCCCTGAGGAGAGGAATTTTCGATTCCTCCCTTCCGGACAACCTCCTTCGAGGAGGCTGTAGCTTCCTTGTCCCCTCCCTCGCTTTCCTTTGAAGGCACAACCTCCAACATCCTGACTAGCACGGGAACCGGAGTGGTCTCGGGGAGGGGGGCCGGACACCTGATTAGCTTTGCTTTCACTATCCACTCCTGTTTAAAGGACATCTCTTTTAGGGGCAATTTTATGATAAATATACGGATAGCGAGTCCGGGCACAAGGCTACTTACTTGAGTATCCGGACGATTGCAGCTCAGACCTGCGTCCTCCGTAGAATCCGGACACACTACTTGTGGTCCGAAGAACAATTTGTACATCTCCACGGGCGTCATGCCAAGAAAATGTTGGAGAACTCATGGTCCCTCCGGGTTGAACTCCCACAGGCGGAGGGGGCAACGTTTGCAGGGCAGAACTCAGCGAATTAACATAACCTGCGTCACCACGACCAGACTGATGTCTCTTTCTAGGAGATCTCGGGTGTGGGACTGCAACAGGGGCACGTCCTTTGCCGGCCCCCAGTCCAGCCCCTCATTGACCTATGACGCCAGTCGTGGCGGGGGACCCGAGCGGAAAGCAGGCAGCGCCACCAACTTGGCGCTCCTGGGAGCTGTGATATAAAACCACTATCGTTGCCATAAGCTGGGCTCCCCTTGAAAAGAGCCCTCGGGCCATGGATCACCAGCATTCTTGCTTATAAAAGCACCTCCGCACTCCGCGTGCCGTCCCTCGATCATCTTCGGCTCTACTTTGAAGGTCTTGAGCTATAGTCTGAAGTGAGGAGTCATACGGAGGAAGGCTTCACACACGACGATGAATGAGGAAATATGGAGGATGGACTCGGGAGCTAAGTCATGAAATTCCAGCCCATAATAAAACATGAGCCCCCTCACAAAGGGATCTGTCGGGAAGCCCAGCCCCCGAAGGAAGTGAGACATGAACACCACACTCTCACCAGGCTTGGGAGTGGGAATGACCTGCCCTTGAGCAGGCAGCCTATGCGAGATTTCGTCGATCAAGAACCTGGCCTCTCTCAACTTTAGCACGTCCTCCTCCGTGACAGAGGAGGGCATCCATCGGCCTCGAAGGTCGGAACCGGACATTGTCGAAGGTCCGAAGCGCCTGAAATATGGAGCCTTGGGTGTTGGAACTTGAGGCGGAGGGCGAACTCATTTGAGATTGAAAGAAAGAAGTAAGGCCTTGGTCTCTTTATAAGAGGTTGAATACCAAGGGCCCTCCACGTGACCGTTTGGGACTCGCCTTTGATCGAGAAAACATATCAACGGGAACGGTTGGGTTACCCACGCCCATATTGATGAGAATCCCAGAATAAGGGGACACGATCTCTGCTTTGACAAGACGTGCCAAGGAAACTACCTCGCTAAACGCGCTGAGGTGGGACAGTAAAACGATTCAAATAAAGACTCGGCCGCGGTGTGATGTCACGCTACAGAATACATTAGCAGAATAGATTTGTGTAAATATTATTCTCTCTATGGCAATATGTGGAAACTTATTTTGCAGAGCCGGACACTACCTTTGTGTTCAAAATCTTCTACGAAGTACTTGGAGGAGGAACCCGCCTTGCAATGCCGAAGACAATCTGCGCGCCGGACTCGTCGTCATTGAAGCCTGGTTCAAGGGCTACTAAGGGAGTCCTGGATTAGGGGGTGTCCGGATAGCCAGACTATACCTTCGGCCGAACTCCTGGACTATGAAGATACAAGATTGAAGACTTCGTCCCGTGTCCGGAAGGGACTTTCCTTGGCATGGAAGGCAAGCTTGGCGATACGGATATGTAGATCTCCTACCATTGTAACCGACTCTGTGTAACCCTAGCCCTCTCCGGTGTCTATATAAACCGGAGGGTTTTAGTCCGTAGGACAGACAACAATCATACCATAGGCTAGCTTCTAGGGTTTAGCCTCTCTGATCTCGTGGTAGATCTACTCTTGTACTACCCATATCATCAATATTAATCAAGCAGGACGTAGGATTTTACCTCCATCAAGAGGGCTCGAACCTGGGTAAAACATCGTGTCCCCTGCCTCCTGTTACCATCCTCCTAGACGCACAGTTTGGGACCCCCTACCCGAGATCTGCTGGTTTTGACACCGACAAGCGCCTTTTCACTTAGGCGAGAAATGAATCAACTCAGGGCAGCCAAGCAACCAGTAAGCTTCTAGACATCATGCACACGCACAGGGCGTTTCATTCGGAGTATAGCGCCTACTTTCTCTGGGTTAGCGTCGATTCCTCGTTCGGGAACAAGAAAACCGAGTAACTTTCCGCTTGGAACTCCAAACGTGCACTTTGATGGATTGAGCTTGATATCATACCTTCTGAGGTTGGCAAAGGTTTCAGCAAGGTCAGTGAGTAGGTTGGAACCTTTACGTGACTTGACCACAATGTCATCCATGTATGCTTCCATATTCTGACTGATCTGAGTGAGCAGGCACTTCTGAATCATCCGCATGAATGTGGCTCCGGCGTTCTTCAAACCGAATGGCATTGTGACATAACAGAAGCACCCAAACAGTGTGATAAAGGCTGTCTTTATTTCGTCGGGTCCATATAGACGGATCTAGTGGTACCCGGAGTAGGCGTCCAAAAAGGACAAACGCTCGCACCCTGCAGTCGAGTCGACGATCTGATCGATGCGAGGGAGAGGGAAGTGATCTTTTGGGCAGGCCCGATTGATATGCTTGAAATCAATACACATACGAAGTGAGTTGTCTTTATTTGGGACCATGACAACATTGGCTAACCACTCAGAGTGATAAATCTCTCGGATAAACTCACCTGCCAAAAGCCGAGCCACCTCTTCACCGATTGCCTTTCTTTTCTGGACGGCGGACCGTTGAAGATGCTCTTTAACTGGTTTCACCTTCGGGTCGACTCTCAAACGATGCTCAGCCAGTCCCCTGGGAACACCCGGCATGTCAGAAGGCTTCCATGCAAAGATGTCCCAGTTCTCACAGAGGAACTGGATGAGCGCTTCTTCCTATTTGGAGTCGGGTGAGGTTGAAATGTGAGTCGGAGCAGCATTGGGATCTATCGGGTGAATGTGAATCGACTTCATTTCACCAGATAGCTGGAATGCTGAATCTGTGCCTGGCTTCTTGGCTCGCAGCAAGTCACTCGGATCTGCATTTTTCTGGTATTATTGCAATTCTACCACGGCCATCTGGGCATCGGCGATCTTTGAGCCCTTCTGGAAGCACTCTTCTGCCTTCTTTCAATTACCAGAGATAGTGATGACTCCTCTAGGACCAGGCATCTTCAGTTTGAGGTACACGTAACATGGTCGAGCCATAAATCATGCATAAGCTGGCCTGCCCAGAATTGCATGATAAGCACTCTGGAAATCCACAACTTCAAACATCAACTTTTGTTTGTGGTAATTTTTGGAATCACCGAAAACCATGTCGAGTGCAATCTGACCGAGGGATGCAGCCTTCTTGCCTGGAATGACCCCATGGAAACTCATATGGCTTTCACTGAGTCTGGACATCGGAATGCCCATTCCTTTCAACGTTTTTGCATACAGTATGTTCAGACCACTTCCACCGTCCATTAGGACCTTTGTCAGTCGAGTGCCTTCGAACACCGGGTCGACCACCAGTGCTTGCCTCCCAGGGGTGGCGATGTGCGCTGGATGATCAGACTGGTCGAATGTAATGGCAGTCTGTGACCACTTCAAGTAACTGGGTGTCGCCGGAGCGACCATGTTCACTTCCCTGTTGATACCTTTCAATCGAATTTTGCTCTCAACATCAGCAAAAATCATCAGAGTGGAATTCACATGGGGATAACCATCATCATCCTCACCCTCATCCTCAGCCTTGTCTGCTTCTTTCTCCTTCTCCTTGGGTTGTTTCTCTCGGAACTGCTGGATTAGGAGGTGACACTGCCGAGTGGTGTGCTTCAGGTAAATGAAGTTGCCTTCTTCATCCTTTTTAGTGTGGATATGGCACAGCAAATCCAACATGTCATTCCCATCTTGATCTTTTAATTTCTTGGGGTTCCATTTGGGCTTCCCCTTGAACTTTCCTTGAACTGAGGGAAATATGCCCTAGAGGCAATAATAAAGTTATTATTTATTTCCTTATATCATGATAAATGTTTATTATTCATGCTAGAATTGTATTAACCGGAAACATAATACATGTGTGAATACATAGACAAATAGAGTGTCACTAGTATGCCTCTACTTGACTAGCTCGTTAATCAAAGATGGTTATGTTTCCTAACCATGAACAAAGAGTTGTTATTTGATTAACGGGATCACATCATTAGTTGAATGATATGATTGACATGACCCATTCCATTAGCTTAGCACCCGATCGTTTATTATGTTGCTATTGCTTTCTTCATGACTTATACACGTTCCTATGACTATGAGATTATGCAACTCCCGTTTGCCGGAGGAACACTTTATGTGCTACCAAACGTCACAACGTAACTGGGTGATTATAAAGGAACTCTACAGGTGTCTCCAAAGGTACATGTTGGGTTGGCGTTTTCGAGATTAGGATTTGTTACTCCGAATGTCGGAGAGGTATCTCTGGGCCCTCTCGGTAATGCACATCACTTAAGCCTTCCAAGGATTGCAACTAATGAGTTAGTTGCGGGATGATGTATTATGGAACGAGTAAAGAGACTTGCCGGTAACGAGATTGAACTAGGTATTGGATACCGACGATCGAATCTCAGGCAAGTAACATACCGATGACAAAGGGAACAACGTATGTTGTTATGCGGTCTGACCAATAAAGATCTTCGTAGAATATGTAGGAGCCAATATGGGCATCCAGGTCCCGCTATTGGTTATTGACCGGAGACGTGTCTCGGTCATGTCTACATTGTTCTCGAACCGTAGGGTCCGCACGCTTAAGGTTTCGATGACAGTTATATTATGATTTTATGAGTTTTGATGTACCAAAGGAGTTCGGAGTCCCGGATGAGATCGGGGACATGACGAGGAGTCTCCAAATGGTCGAGACGTAAAGATCGATATATTGGACGAATATATTCGGACATCGGAAAGGTTCCGAGTGATTCGGGTATTTTTCGGAGTACCGGGGAGTTACGGGAATACGGGGGGAGAAGTATTGGGCCTTATTGGGCCATACGGGAAAGAGAGAGGGGCTGCCTAGGGCAGGCCGCGCGCCCCCCAAGGCCTAGTCCGAATTGGACTAGGGGGAGGGGCTGCGCCCCCTCCTTCCTTCCCTTCTCCCTTCCCCTTCCTTGTCTCCTACTCCTACTACATGGAAGGACTCCTAGTTGGACTAGGAAAGGGGGAATCCTACTCCCGGTGGGAGTTGGACTCCCCTAGGGCGCGCCATAGAGAGAGCCGGCCCTTCCCTCCTCCACTCCTTTATATACGGGGGCAGGAGGCACCCCATAGACACACAAGTTGATCCACGTGATCATATTCTTAACCGTGTGCGGTGCCCCCTTCCACCATAATCCTCGATAATATTGTAGCAGTGCTTAGGCGAAGCCCTGCGACGGTTGAACATCAAGATCGTCACCACGCCGTCTTGCTGACGGAACTCCTCCCCGAAGCTTTGCTGGATCGGAGCCCGGGGAGCGTCATCGAGCTGAACGTGTGCCAAGAACTCGGAGGTGCCGGAGTAACGGTGCTTGGATCGGTTGGATTGGGAAGATGTCCGACTACTTCCTCTACATTGCGTCAATGCTTCCGCTTCGGTCTACGAGGGTACGTAGACAACACTCTCGTATCTCATTGCTATGCATCACCATGATCTTGCGTGTGCGTAGGAAAATTTTGAAATTAGTACGTTTCCCAACAGTGGCATCCGAGCCTAGGTTTTTATGTTTTGATGTTATATGCACGAGTAGAACACAAGTGAGTTGTGGGCGATATAAGTCATACTGCTTACCAGCATGTCATACTTTGGTTCGGCGGTATTGTTGGATGAAGCGGCCCGGACTGACATTACGCGTACGCTTACGCGAGACTGGTTCTACCACCGTGCTTTGCACACAGGTGGCTAGCGGGTGTCAGTTTCTCCAACTTTAGTTGAACCGAGTGTGGCTACGCCCGGTCCTTGCGAAGGTTAAAACAGCACCAACTTGACAAACTATCGTTGTGGTTTTGATGCGTAGGTAAGATTGGTTCTTGCTAAGCCCGTAGCAGCCACGTAAAACTTGCAACAACAAAGTAGAGGACGTCTAACTTGTTTTTGCAGGGCATGTTGTGATGTGATATGGTCAAAACGTGATGAGATATAAGTTGTTGTATGAGATGATCATGTTTTGTTGAAGTTATCGGCAACTGGCAAAAGCCTTATGGATGTCTCTCTATTGCATAAGATGCAAGCGCTAAATAATTTCTTTACTTTATCGCTATGCAATAGCAATAGTTGCAAGGGCAATTGTTGGCGAGACGACCATGTGATGAGACATTGATATAGATCAAGATGATGGAGATCATGGTGTCATGCCAGTGATGATGGAAATCATGACGATGCTTTGGAGAAGGAGATCAAAGGCGCAAGATGATCATGGCCATATCATGTCACATATTTTGATTGCATGTGATGTTTATCTTTTATACATCTTATTTTGCTTGATTCGATGGTAGCTTTATAAGATGATCTCTCACTAAATTTCAAGATAAAAAGTGTTCTCCCTGAGTATGCACCGTTGCCAAAGTTTGTCGTGCCCAGACACCACGTGATGATCGGGTGTGATAAGCTCTACGTCCATCTACAACGGGTGCAAGCCAGTTTTGCACACGCAGAATACTCAGGTTAAACTTGACGAGCTGCAGATATGGCCTCGGAACACTGAGACCGAAAGGTCGAGCGTGAATCATATAGTAGATATGATCAACATAGTGATGTTCACCATTGAAAGCTACTCCATTTTACGTGATGATCGGTTATGGTTTAGTTGATTTGGATCACGTGATCACTTAGAGGATTAGACGGATGTCTATCTAAGTGGGAGTTCTTAAGTAATATGATTAATTGAACTTTAATTTATCATGAACTTAGTCCTGGTAGTATTAGCATATCTATGTTGTAGATCAATAGCTCGCGTTGTTGCTTTCATATGTTTATTTTGATATGTTCCTAGAGAAAAATTGTGTTGAAAGATGTTAGTAGCAATGATGCGGATTGGATCCGTGATCTGAGGTTTATCCTCATTGCTGCACAGAAGAATTATGTCCTTGATGCACCGCTAGGTGACCGACCTATTGCAGGAGCAGATGCAGACATTATGAACGTTTGGCTAGCTCAATATGATGACTACTTGATAGTTTAGTGCACCATGCTTAACGGCTTAGAATCGGGACTTCAAAGACGTTTTGAACGTCATGGACCATATGAGATGTTCCAGGAGTTGAAGTTAATATTTCAAGCAAATACCCGAGTTGAGAAATATGAAGTCTCCAACAAGTTCTATAGCTAAAAGATGGAGGAGAATCGCTCAAGCAGTGAGCATGTGCTCAGATTGTCTGGGTACTACAATCGCTTGAATCAAGTGGGAGTTAATCTTCCAGATAAAATAGTGATTGATAGAATTCTCTAGTCACCATCACCAAGTTAGTAGAACTTCGTGATGAACTATCATATGCAAGGGATGACGAAAGTAATTCCCAAGCTCTTCGTGATGCTGAAATCAACGAAGGTGGAAATCAAGAAAAACAACAAGTGTTGATGGTTAACAAGACCACTAGTTTCAAGTAAAGGGCAAAGGGAAGAAGGGGAACTTCAAGAAGAACGGCAAGGAAGTTGCTGCTCAAGTGAAGAAGCCCAAGTCTGGACCTAAGCCTGAGACTGAGTGCTTCTACTGCAAAGGGACTGATCACTGGAAGCGGAACTACCCCAAGTGATTGGCGGATAAGAAGGATGGCAAAGTGAACATAAGTATATTTGATATACATGATTATTGATGTGTTCTTTACTAGTGTTTATGGCAACCCCTCAGTATTTGATACTAGTTCAGTTGCTAAGATTAGTAACTTGAATCGGGAGTTGCAGAATGAACAGAGACTAGTTAAGGGTGAAGTGACGATGTGTGTTGGAAATAGTTCCAAGATTGATATGATAATCATCGCACACTCCCTATACTTTCAGGATTAGTGTTGAACCTAAATAAGTGTTATTTGGTGTTTGCGTTGAGCATGAATATGATTTGATCATGTTTATTGCAATACGGTTATTCATTTAAGTTAGAGAACAATTGTTGTTCTGTTTACATGAATAAAACCTTCTATGGTTATACACACCAACGAAATGGTTTGTTGGATCTCGATCGTAGTGATACACATATTCATAATATTGAAGACAAAAGATGCAAAGTTAATAATGATAGTGCAACTTATTTGTGGCACTACCGTTTAGGTCATATTGGTGTAAAGCGCATGAAGAAACTCCATGCTGATGGGCTTTTGGAATCACTTGATTATGAATCACTTGATGCTTGTGAACCATGCCTTATGGGCAAGATGACTAAAACGCCATTCTCCGGAACAATGAAGCAAGCAACAGATTTGTTGGAAATCATACATACTGATGTATGTGGTCCGATGAATATTAAGGCTTGCAGCAGGTATCATTATTTTCTGACCTTCACAGATGATTTGAGCAGATATGGGGATATCTACTTGATGAAACATAAGTCTGAAACATTTGAACAGTTCAAAGAATTTCAGAGTGAAGTGGAAAATCATCGTGGCAAGAAAATAAAAGTTTCTACGATATGATCGCAGAGGTAAAATATTTGAGTTACTAGTTTGGCCTTCAATTAAAACAATGTGAAATAGTTTCACTACTCACGCCACCTGGAACACCATAGTGTAATGGTGTGTCCAAACGTCATAACCGTACTTTATTAGATATAGTGCGATCTATGATGTCTCTTACCGATCTACCACTATCATTTTGGGGTTATGCATTAGAGACAGTTGCATTCACGTTAAATAGGGCACCATCTAAATCCGTTGAGATGACACCGTGTGAACTATGGTTTGGCAAGAAACCTAAGCTGTCGTTTCTTAAAGTTTGGAGTTGCGATGCTTATGTGAAAAAGTTTCATCTCGATAAGCTCAAACTCAAATCGGAGAAATATGTCTTCATAGGATACCAAAAGGAGACAGTTGGGTACACCTTCTATCACAGATCTGAAGGCATGACATTCGTTGCTAAGAATGGATCCTTTCTAGAGAAGGAGTTTCTCTCGAAAGAAGTGAGTGGGAGGAAAGTAGAAAACTTGATAAGGTAATTGTACCTTCTCCCTTATTGGAAAATAGTTCATCACAGAAATCTGTTCCTGTGACTACTATACCAATTAGTGAGGAAGCTAATGATGATGATCATGTAACTTCAGATCAAGTTACTACCAAATCTCATAGGTAAACAAGAGTGAGATCCGCACCAGAGTGGTACGGTAATCCTATTCTGGAGGTCATGTTACTTGACCATGATGAACCTACGAACTATGAGGAAGCGATGATGAGCCCAGATTCCGCAAAATGGCTTGTGGCCATGAAATCTGAGATAGGATCCATGTATGAGAACAAAGTGTGGACTTTGGTGGACTTGCCCGAGGATCGGCAAGCCATTGATAATAAATGGATCTTCAAGAGGAAGACGGACACGGATAGTAGTGTTACTATCTACAAAGCTAGAATTGTCACAAAAGGTTTTCGACAAGTTCAAGGCGTTGACTACGATGAGAGTTTCTCACTCGTATCTATGCTTAAGTCTGTCCGAATCATGTTAGCAATTGCCGCATTTTATGAAATCTGGCAAATGGATAAACAAAACTGCATTCCTTAATGGATTTATTAAAGAAGAGTTGTATGTGATGCAACAAGATGGTTTTGTCAATCCTAAAGGTGCTAACAAAATATGCAAGCTCCAGCGATCCATTTATGGACTGGTGCAAGCATCTCGGAGTTGGAATATACGCTTTGATAAGATGATCAAAGCATATAGTTTTATACAGACTTGCGGTGAAACCTGTATTTACAAGAAAGTGAGTGGGAGCACTACAACATTTCTGATAAGTATATGTGAATGACATATTGCTGATCGGAAATAATGTAGAATTATTCTGCAAAGCATAAAGGAGTGTTTGAAAGGAGTTTTTCAAAGAAAGACCTCGGTGAAGCTGCTTACATATTGAGTATCAAGATCTATAGAGATAGATCAAGATGCTTGATAAGTTTTTTCAATGAGTACATACTTTGACAAGATTTTGGAGTAGTTCAAAATGGAACAGTCAAAGAAAAAGTTTCTTTCCTGTGTTACAAGGTGTGAAGTTGAGTAAGACTCAAAGCCCGACCACGGCAGAAGATAGAAAGAGAATGGAAGTCATTCCCTATGCCTCAGTCATAGGTTTTATAAAGTATGCCATGCTGTGTACCAGATCTATTGTATACCATACACTGTGTTAAGCAAGGGACAGCAGTCAAAATTATCCTTACTGGAATAAGGATATGTTTCTCGATTACGGAGGTGACAAAAGGTTCGTCGTAAAGGGTTACGTCAATGCAAGTTTTGACACTGATCCAGATGACTCTAAGTCTCAATCTGGATACATATTGAAAGTGGGAGCAATTAGCTAGAGTAGCTCCATGCAGAGCATTATTGACATAGAAATTTGCAAAATACATGCGGATCTGAATGTGGCAGACCCGTTGACTAAACTTCTCTCACAAGCAAAACATGATCACTTTTTGGGTCTTAATCACATAGCGATGTGAACTAGATTATTGAATCTAGTAAACCCTTTGGGTGTTAGGCACATGGAGATGTGAACCAATCACATAAAGATGTGAACTATTGATGTTAAATCACATGGCGATGTGATCTAGATTATTGACTCTAGTGCAAGTGGTAGACTGAAGGAAATATGCCCTAGAGGCAATAATAAAGTTATTATTTATTTCCTTATATCATGATAAATGTTTATTATTCATGCTAGAATTGTATTAACCGGAAACATAATACATGTGTGAATACATAGACAAACAGAGTGTCACTAGTATGCCTCTACTTGACTAGCTCGTTAATCAAAGATGGTTATGTTTCCTAACCATGAACAAAGAGTTGTTATTTGATTAACGGGATCACATCATTAGTTGAATGATCTGATTGACATGACCCATTCCATTAGCTTAGCACCCGATTGTTTAGTATGTTGCTATTGCTTTCTTCATGACTTATACATGTTCCTATGACTATGAGATTATGCAACTCCCGTTTGCCGGAGGAACACTTTGTGTGCTACCAAACGTCACAACGTAACTGGGTGATTATAAAGGAGCTCTACAGGTGTCTCCAAAGGTACATGTTAGGTTGGCGTATTTCGAGATTAGGATTTGTCACTCCGAATGTCGGAGAGGTATCTCTGGGCCCTCTCGGTAATGCACATCACTTAAGCCTTGCAAGCATTGCAACTAATGAGTTAGTTGCGGGATGATGTATTATGGAACGAGGAAAGAGACTTGCCGGTAACGAGATTGAACTAGGTATTGGATACCGACAATCGAATCTCAGGCAAGTAACATACCGATGACAAAGGGAACAACGTATGTTGTTATGCGGTCTGACCGATAAAGATCTTCGTAGAATATGTAGGAGCCAATATGGGCATCCAGGTCCCGCTATTGGTTATTGACCGGAGACGTGTCTCGTTCATGTCTACATTGTTCTTGAACCGTAGGTTCCGCACGCTTAAGGTTTCGATGACAGTTATATTATGAGTTTATGAGTTTTGATGTACCGAAGGAGTTCGGAGTCCTGGATGAGATCGGGGACATGACGAGGAGTCTCGAAATGGTCGAGACGTAAAGATCGATATATTGGACGACTATATTTGGACATCGGAAAGGTTCCGAGTGATTCGGGTATTTTTCGGAGTACCGGGGAGTTACGGGAATACGGGGGGAGAAGTATTGGGCCTTATTGGGAAATACGGAAAAGAGAGAGGGGCTGCCTAGGGCAGGCCGCGCCCCCCCAAGGCCTAGTTCGAATTGGACTAGGGGGAGGGGCTGCGCCCCCTCCTTCCTTCCCTTCTCCCTTCCCCTTCTTTGTCTCCTACTCATACTACATGGAAGGACTCCTAGTTGGACTAGGAAAGGGGGAATCCTACTCCCGGTGGGAGTAGGACTCCCCTAGGGTGCGCCATAGAGAGGGCCAGCCCTTCCCTGCTCCACTCCTTTATATACGGGGGCAGGAGGCACCCCATAGACACACAAGTTGATCCACGTGATCATATTCTTAACCGTGTGCGGTGCCCCCTTCCACCATAATCCTCGATAATATTGTAGCAGTGCTTAGGCGAAGCCCTGCGACGGTTGAACATCAAGATCGTCACCACGCCGTCGTGCTGACGGAACTCCTCCCCGAAGCTTTGCTGGATCGGAGCCCGGGGAGCGTCATCGAGCTGAACGTGAGCCAAGAACTCGGAGGTGCCGGAGTAACGGTGCTTGGATCGGTTGGATTGGGAAGACGTCTGACTACTTCCTCTACGTTGCGTCAACGCTTCCGCTTCGGTCTACGAGGGTACGTAGACAACACTCTCCTATCTCGTTGCTATGCATCACCATGATCTTGCGTGTGCGTAGGAATTTTTCGAAATTACTAAGTTTCCCAACATGAACCACAGCTAAGGCTTCACCCGGAGCAGCTGGCTCGGCCTTGCGCTTTTGTTTCCGACTGGAGTTTCCTCCTCCGGCTTCGTGGGCGACTGCTTTGTGCTTGCCGCTCCGGAGTCGCTCTTCTTCTTCACCATTGACATACTTGGTGGCAATTTCCATCATCCAAGCTAGAGTCATATTTCCTGTCCGTCCGAATTTCATATTCAACTCCTTATACCTCACGCCTTCCTTAAAGGCACAAATTGCCTGATGATCTGACACATCTTCTACCGTGTGGTGTAGGGTGATCCACCTCTGGATATAATCCCTCAAAGTTTCATTCGGCTTCTGAACACAACACTGTAACTCTGTCAAACCTGCCGGTCGTTTGCAAGTGCCCTCGAATGTTCTAACAAACACTTGGGCGAGATCTTCCCAAGTATAGATGCTTCCAGGCGCTAACTGATTCAGCCATGCTCTAGCTGAGCCCTCCAACATCAGAGGAAGGTGTTTCATGGCCACTTCATCATTGCCGCCACCAATCTGGACAGCCACTCGGTAGTCTTCAAGCCAAGTGTCAGGCTTGGACTCTCCGGTGAACTTACTAACTCCACACGCCAACCTGAAGTTGGGGGGAATCACCGCAGCTCTGATAGCTCTTCTGAAGCACTCTAGACAAGAGACATGCACCCTGTTGCTGGTTTGTGGACCTCCATCATGGCCCTCTCGGTGAGCTCTGTTTCTGTCGACCAAGCCCTGCATGAGAATAGATCTCGCATCAAAGCCTGGCTCCCTGGGGTCAATTGGAATACCTCGCCCAACACTGTGAGGGCATCTGTCTTCATGCTGCCGAGGCACGTACGACCCGCTCCTCGGGGGAGGCGTGGGCACTCGACGACGATCATCACGATCGACTCGGCGATCATACTGCTCCCGGTTTCTGTACTGATCTCGTCGATCCCCACATCCCTCACGCCTCGGAGGCGATCCTGGGCTATGGGCCGACTGAACTGTGTCTGCCATCACGGATCTGCTGTGGATCCTATCCCGCGACGGAGATACAACTGTATTCTGCTCTCCCGCCACCCGGAGCAAGGCTCGGATCTGCACCAAACCTCGACCAGCTTCTGACTGGGAGGGTTGGATCGACTTCGCTATCCGGGCAGCAGCAGCTAGATTTTGGATCGGGGTTCGGTATACCTGAGTCGGCGGAGGAAAAAGCTGGCATCGACTGGATTCGGGAGCGCGCTGTCGAGCGCGATCGTCGAGTGCGCGCTGGAGGTTCACCAGCCGAGTGGGCTCAGCCAAGTTGGCCAAGCGCGCCTGCTCCATCGCCCGGGCCTCAGGGGTTTCTCCAACTATAGGAGCATGCAATGCATCCATGTTCCGGCGGCAAAATTCCTCCCTCTGCTGCGAGGAGAGGGGTTCGGGGCGGTACTCTCACACCCTGATTTTCATGCCACAACACTTAAGCTAATAAATCATGATAAAATGTGGTTTGACAAAAACTTTTGAGTGTTTTGGACCTTGCCTTGTTTGGATTTTGTGTGTTGTTTGCAAGTGCTCTAAAAATCAAATAAATCCTCCAACTCCTATACTTCATCTCCTTGCTCCAAACTCTTGAACCAATGATCATGCCATGTGTATAGGACATAAAAATAATTTCTTACAAAAATAATTTGGCCAAATAGTATTTTCAAAAATTAGTTTTCCAAAAACCCCTGAATTGAGGTTTGCACTACAAGTACTTAATTAAGGGCAGTAAAAATCTTTCTAAAAATATTCTTGACTCCTATTAGATATAGGATACCCAGAAACCACAAAAATATAATTTTAAATGTTATTTTCCTATTTTATTTAAAGGCTTTTTCTTAAGGCCAAAAATGGTCTTTAATAGGTTAAAATTATTTTAAATCTTTAAAAATATTTGAGAAAAATTAGGGAGACTCAATGGACATATATTTTCCATATATATGAGTTTCAACACATGGTCATGATCAAACTATTGGACAAAACCTCCCAAAACCATTTCTGCTCATTTCAATGATTTGAAATATTTCTACAGGAAATATTTTCATAAAAAACCAAGAAAATTCTAGCATGTCACATATGACATTTTTGATGATCTTGCCAAGTACCATGTCATGGAGAATAGTATAACCCCATGAAACCCTCTCAAAACCACTTCTGTCCTTTTTCAAGTTTGAACATTTTTGCACTGTCAAACATGTCCAAATACTCTCAAACTTGGTGCACATGCTCAAATGGTGTAATAATGCATCTAGACCAAATGGCACAAGTTGGAGAGAATGTTATCTTGATCAAAGTACCCCAAAACCCTTTCTCTCCAGAACCAAATTTGAACAACTGTACATTGCCAAGTGTGTCCTTTTGATCTGAATTTTTGTGGACATGTTCAAATCCTCAAATGATGACACTACACCAAGTGGTGCATCAAGGAGAATAGATTTGCATGACTAAATCTTGGTAAAGCCATTTCTGCTGATTTCTAGGGTTTACAAAAGTTGCATTGGCAACTTTCTCAAAATGGACTAAAACTTGGTGGTCAACCTCAATTATGTGTGACACTTGATCCTGTTAATTATCATGTCAAGTGGAGTTAATTTGCTTGCCCAAATTTGCATCAAACACCTTCTATCATTTTTAAAAAATCACCATTTTGACCACTTACACTATTCTCCTTGAGCTCAACTTTTTACCACATCTCCTCCTAGTCTTCTCCTATCTCCAGTAACTCTTCCCTGGCGTCAGCTCAATAATTGAGGGGTGAAACACCCCCATTTACCCTTCTGGACAGCAACATTCTTCTCCTTTCTCACCTCCCTCCTCATTCCAGTGGCCCTCCATGGCATCCAATGCTTCCTCCCCTTTCTTTACTCCCTCCTAGAGCTACCAGAAATTAGTGGCCGCGCCCACAAGGCATATAAAATGCCATGGCATGCCATTTGGGCGCTCTGGAGCGCGCTATAGTGCGCTCCCGCACTGTAGCCGCCCCCTGCCAAGCACCTCCGGCCACCTCGGGCCTCCCCAGCGCGCTCGACGATGCTCCTCGGCGTCCTCAACACGCCACGGCATGGTACCCCTCCTCCTTATCCCTCCTCCTGCCTCCTCTCGGACGCGCACCGGCCACCCGAGCGCTCCAATGGGCAGCCTCACACGCGCGATGCCCTGGCACTTCCCCGCTCCTTCTCTCCCTTCCCCTGGTCGTAGACCTCCTCCACTAACGCCTCGGACACGCCCACATGAGCCCTCGTGACCTGCAGCAACAGCAACAGCCTCGCCGGTGCACTGGACCACGGTGTGCCACGGGTCGGTTATATAAAGCCGCCCCAGGCCCCCTATGGATCTCCTTCGCTCTCTCTCCCTCCCAGCGACCCCCTGGACCAACCCACTCCCCTCCTCGCGCTCTCCATCCGCCACCATGGCCGGAGCCTTGCCGTCGGCCTCCGCCTAAATTCGCACCCACCACTCCTTCTCCTCCCCTCTAGACCGCACTAGAGCACCTACACCGTCACCGCAAGCCCCTCCCGTGCTTCTCACCCTCCTCCCCGTGGCTGTTCTGTCGAGCTGCATCACCACCGTCAGCCTCGTCCGCCGCGGTCGACGCCTTGCTCGACCCGGTGCCCCTGGGCGACTGTGCCACCCACGGTTGGACGCGGCCGGGTCCCCTGAGCACGCCGGTGGGCAGAACATCGCCGGAGACGCCCTGTAGCGCCGGCGACCGGTGTCGAGAGCCTCCTCTGTCTCCTGTCACACCCGCGCGGGAGGTGGAGAACGAACCTGACAGGAGGGCCCCGCCTCGTTAAGTGGACACGGGCTCTGCCCGCTGACGCCTTCGCTCGGGGAAGGCGTATTTCCCCCGAGTACGCCTCCTGCGTCGACCGCCCGCGCGCAGCCGTGCAGCTGGGCCGGCCCATGCCTATCTCTCGCCCAGTGCGCAGAATAAGGGTATAGTCTTTTTCTTATTTTCTTTTCCCAGGTAATTTGTAAAATCTCCCAAATATTCATATTACCTCCAAATTTGATGATTCAAATTTCTAGTAGTTTCTAAAATCATGCCCTATCTCATGGTGCTATTTGCACATTTTTCCACAAGTATCTATTTCACAAATAATTATCAAATCTCATTTTTCCATTTCTGTCATAACTTTAGAAAATCACAGAGAGCTCAAATTTGATCCAAATGCCATGATTCAAATTCCTAGATGCTTCTAAGTTCATAACTTAGCTTATGAACATTTTTATTAATACTTTCTGTCCCACATAAAATAACGAGCCATTTCTTCATATTTGTCAACTTTGCAAATTCATAGGAAATTCATTTGAACTCCAAATCCAGTGAAACCAACTCCCAGATGCTTCTAAAATCATGATTTGTTAAATGGGTACCTTTTCTCATTTTTTAAAAATATGTTTTTATACACTTCTTGCAAATCCATAAACCCCTTGATTCCATCATATCAAAACGTTTAAAAATATTCACTTATCCAATTCCATTGAAATCACTTTGGTCATTCCTCATATGACCAGAGGTATCCTAGAAAAGTCCAAGTCACATTTTTAGAGCACTTTTATTTTCTACCTTGTTGTGTTGCTTATTGTGGTTGCTTTCGACGATAGTTGACGAAGTAGACGAAATGCTCGGAGTTGGACCAGAGATATTTGAAGACCTCGAAGACTTTGTTAAAACAGGCAAGCAGCCCTTTGACCATGTCTATGAAACCCTTTTTATGCATGTCATATAGCACCATATTGTTGTTGCAACGGAATCATGATGAGGAGGTAACCACTTTGATGGGTTGCCTCTGTTACTTCCTCGTTGATACTTGCATTCTGCATGACCCTACCTCCTTATGAGGGTTATGCCGGTGGAAGTAGATAGGATGCTAAAGTAGTTGCTACGCAAAAAGGGAGGGGAATATGCATGGTGATGGAGACAAAGTATTTTTCAAAGGACTTTTGAAAACCCCGTCGGGTGCCACTTATGCCCGAGGGAGATGATGAGTTGGGTAACCACTTGATGACGAAGTGGTGTACCGAGGCAAGTGTGTGTGTTGTTTTTCAAAATGGATTGGTTTAAGTTGCGACCGTTATTCTAACCTTACATGCGCAACCACTCTACCCTTGTATGGGAAAGGGCATTATTGATTACCTAGGCCGATACTAGCTTGGAGCCCGCATTACTACTGATGGGAGAGTTGTTGGTGCGCTCTCTCGGGACGGGGTCGTGCCAGGTAGGGCGGCCATGAATGTTTTCACAGGGCACCGGATACACCGTTGTGTCCCCTCTCGGATGTTACGATCTCGAGTGAGTCTCGTATGATGTACATCGTGAGGATACGGAACAACGAGTGGACTCCATGTTAGTGTCGTCTAAGGAAAGATAGTGATCGGGTGCTTACCCCGGGTACTTGAGGTACCGCGGGTCGTGGATGACACGGAAGTTCCCCGGATCTTGTGGGTAAAGTGTGCAACCTCTGCAGAGTGTAAAACTATTCGAATAGCCATGTCCACGGTCAAGGACAGTTGGGTAACCGCTCTTGGGCTACGTCCACTTGTTTACAAACCAGTGTGTCTGTGTGGGAAGAACTACTTGGGTCAAGTCAAAGGACTTGACATGATTGAGTTGGGTTGATGCCCACTCTATTTATGTCGATATCTGTAACTTGTCCTCATGGTTAATGGAATTCTCCTGATGCATGTCTTACAAGTTATTGAACATGTCATTGCACTCAAAACTAGCTTTCCGCAAAAATTTACCTATATCATGCATTGTTGTATCTTGAACCAAAACATGGGTTGCTTGCGAGTACATTCAAAGTACTCATTGGCTTGCCACTTGTTATTTTATTGGCCAGGCATGAAAGAACATGATATGAAGAAGAATACTTCGGTGACGAGCATGCGAGCTAGGTCGCTTCCCAGTCAGAATGCCTGTAGGGTTAAGGCAGATGGCATGGGTCCAAGTTATCGACGAAGATTTCTGCTGCAAAGTTATACTCAAGACTGGACCATAATGGTCATAATTTATGTAAGACGATATGTATGGATGTAAGACTCTTGTTATTCAGCTTCTGTGTGTTCAGTGAGCACTGATCTCTGGGATCACTGTACACGTGCATTCGGTGATCACGACTTATGAGTCGGGGTCCCCACAGGTACTCCTCGTGAGCGCGCGACGGATCGTCGTTCCCGTCACCTCCGTCTTCAGGGTTGAAGCCAGGAGGGCTACTTGGTCCATTGACCATCAGAACTTCAGCCGCTGGGTCGCAGTTGTCGCACTCGGATACGGTCTCTACGGAGCCAGTCGACAGATCGAATAGGCCGTAGAGAGATTCATCGGGCTCGATCGTCGCGACTTGAGGGGTGGCCCATTGGCGGGCCACCACATGCTTCACCCACCGCTGAAGCCTCGACCGACCGGTGCGCTTGCTCCGGTGGGTCGCAGGGAGGGGGAAAGCTGCTGGAGTCGACTGGTACTGGGTCGATGGTTGCCGCAGGAGGACGTCGCAGACACACACGCGAAAGTGCACCGCCCCGCGGGCGGGGAGCGCATCAGCGTCGAGTGGTGCCTCCTGGAGCCAAGCGGAGTCGTCGGCGACAAACACGAGCGCGCCGAGACGGATCTCGCGGCCCTCAGCCAAACCTCCGCTTGGAACCATGATGAAGGGGATCGGAAAAATTGCAACTTCTCCAATAAGTCGCTAAGACACCTGCCCCGCGGTGGGCGCCAACTGTCGTGGTCCTAAGACTAACAGTAGAATAGGGGGGTAGGAATGTAGAGGCAAGATCCTAGGTATGGAGGAGTTGTACACACGAGTTTACGAGTTCAGGCCCTTCTGGGAGGAAGTAACAGCCCTACGTCTCGGAGCCCTGAGGCAGTTGAGTGAATATATGTGTGTGAATTACAGAAAGGGCGAACCCCTGTCCCAGAGGAGGGGGTGGCTTATATAGAGTGCGCCAGGACCCCAGCTCCCCTCCGTTACACAGGGTTCAATGTTCATAAAGGTGGGGCGTTACTGGTAACGTCTACGATAAAGTGTTATAATTGCCCATAAAGCTATGGTTTAAGTCACAACCGTTGCAGAGTGGAGGGCTTCTCATCTTCTGGTGGTCGAGTGTCTTCAAGGTACTCGAGTGAGCACATCTTCATTGTCGAGTGGACGATGGTTTCTCTTCGACTGCTTCTGATTCTTTGTAGAGATGTCCTTGGGGAGGGTATGTCGGACAGGTCCATGACCCTACCCTAGGTACATAGCTTCATCAGGGTACACCTTCTATCACAGATCCGAAGGCAAGATATTCATTGCTGAGAATGGGTCCTTTCTAGAGAAGGAGTTTCTCTCGAAAGAAGTGAGTGGGAGGAAAGTAGAACTTGATGAGGTAACTGTACCTGCTCCCTTATTGGAAAGTAGTTCATCACAGAAATCTGTTCCTGTGACTACTACATCAATTAGTGAGGAAGCTAATGATGATGATCATGTAACTTCAGATCAAGTTACTACCGAACCTCGTAGGTAAACCAGAGTGAGATCCGCACCAGAGTGGTACGGTAATCCTGTTCTGCAGGTCATGTTACTTGACCATGATGAACCTACGAACTATGAGGAAGCGATGATGAGCCCAGATTCCACGAAATGGCTTGAGGCCATGAAATCTGAGATGAGATCCATGTATAAGAACAAAGTATGCACTTTGATTGACTTGCCCAAAGATCGGCGAGCCATTGAGATTAAATGGATCTTCAAGAGGAAGACGGACGCTGATAGTAGTGTTACTATCTACAAAGCTAGAATTGTCGCAATAGGTTTTCGACAAGTTCAAGGTGTTAACTACGATGAGAGTTTCTCACTCGTATCTATGATTAAGTCTGTCCGAATCATGTTAGCAATTACCACATTTTATGAAATCTGGCAAATAGATAAACAAAACTACATTCCTTAATGTATTTATTAAAGAAGAGTTGTATATGATGCAACAAGAAAGTTTTGTCTATCCTAAAGGTGCTAACAAAATATGCATGCTCCAGCGATCCATCTATGGACTGGTGCAAGCATCTCGGAGTTGGAATATACGCTTTGATAAGTTGATCAAAGCATATAGTTTTATACAGACTTGCGATGAAGCCTGTATTTACAAGAAAGTGAGTGGGAGCACTACATCATTTCTGAGAAGTATATGTGAATGACATATTGTTGATCGGAGATAATGTAGAATTATTCTGCAAAGCATAAAGGAGTGTTTGAAAGGAGTTTTTCAAAGAAAGACCTCGGTTAAGCTTCTTACATATTGAGCATCAAGATCTATAGAGATAGATCAAGACGCTTGATAAGTTTTTCAATGAGTACATATCTTAACAAGATTTTGAAGTAGTTCAAAATGGAACAGTCAAAGAAAGAGTTCTTGCCTGTGTTACAAGGTGTGAAACTGAGTAAGACTCAAAGCCCGACCACGGCAGAAGATAGAAAGAGAATGAAAGTTATTCCCTATCCCTTGGCCATAGGTTCTATAAAATATGCCATGCTATTTACTAGATCTATTGTATACCCTACACTATTTTGGCAAGGGGTACAATAGTGATCTAGGAGTAGATCACTGGACATCGGTAAAAATTATCCTTAGTGGAATAAGGATATATGTCTCGATTATGGAGGTGACAAAAAGGTTCGTCGTAAAGGGTTACGTCGATGCAAGTTTTGACACTGATCCAGATGACTCTAAGTCTCAATCTGGATACATATTGAAAGTGGGAGCAATTAGCTAGAGTAGCTCCGTACAGAGCATTGTTGACATAGAAATTTGCAAAATACATACGGATCTGAATGTGGCAGACCCGTTGACTAAACTTCCCTCACAAGCAAAACATGATCAAACCTTAGTAATCTTTGGGTATTAATCATATAGCGATGTGAACTAGATTATTGGCTCTAGTAAACCCTTCGGGTGTTTATCACATGACGATGTCAACTATGGGTGTTAATCACATGGTGATGTGAACTATTGATGTTAAATCACATGGCGATGTGAACTAGATTATTGACTCTAGTGCAAGTGGGAGACTGAAGGAAATATGCCCTAGAGGTAATAATAAAGTTATTATTTATTTCCTTCTATCATGATAAATGTTTATTATTCATGCTAGAATTGTATTAACCGGAAACATAATACATGTGTATATACATAGACAAACAGAGTGTCACTATTATGCCTCTACTTAACTAGCTTGTTGATCAAAGATGGTTATGTTTCCTAACCATAGACATGAGTTGTCATTTGATTAACGTGATCACATCATTAGGAGAATGATGTGATTGACTTGACCCATTCCGTTAACTTAGCACTTGATTTTTTAGTTTGTTGCTATTGCTTTCTTCATGACTTATACATGTTCCTATGACTATGAGATTATGCAACTCCCGTTTACCGGAGGAACACTTTGTGTGCCACCAAACGTCACAACGTAACTGGGTGATTATAAAGGTGCTCTATAGGTGTCTCCGAAGGTACTTGTTGGGTTGGCGTATTTCGAGATTAGGATTTGTCACTCCGATTGTCGGAGAGGTATCTCTGGGCCCTCTCGGTAATGCACATCACTTAAGACTTGCAAGCATTGCAACTAATGAGTTAGTTGTGGGATGATGTGTTACGGAACGAGTAAAGAGACTTGCCGGTAATGAGATTGAACTAGGTATTGAGATACCGACGATCGAATCTCGGGCAAGTAACATACCGATGACAAAGGGAACAATGTATGTTGTTATGCGGTTTGACCGATAAAGATCTTCGTAGAATATGTAGGAGCCAATATGAGCATCTAGGTTCCGCTATTGGTTATTGACCGGAGACGTGTCTCGGTCACGTCTACATAGTTCTCGAACCCGTAGGGTCCGCACGCTTAAAGTTACAATGACAGTTATATTATGAGTTTATATGTTTTGATGTACCTAAAGGAGTTCGCAGTCCCAGATGAGATCGGGGACATGACGAGGAGTCTCGAAATGGTCAAGACGTAAAGATCGATATATTGGACGACTATATTCGGACATCGGAAAGGTTCCGAGTGATTCGGGTATTTTCGAGAGTACCGGGGAGTTACGGGAATTCGTATTGGGCCTTAATGGGACATACGGGAAAGGAGAGAAAGGCCTCAAAGGGTGGCCGCACCCCTCCCCATGGGCTGGTCCGAATTGGACTAGGGAGGGGGGCGCCCCCTTCCTTCCTTCTCCTTTTCCCTTCCCTTTCCTTCCCTCCTACTCCTACTACTTGGAAGGGCTCCTAGTTCTACTAGGAAAGGAGGAATCCTACTTCCGGTGGGAGTAGGATTCCCCTAGGGCGCGCCATAGAGAGGGCCGGCCCTCCCCCTCCTCCACTCCTTTATATACGGGGGCAGGGGGCACCCCATAGAGACAACAATTGATCTGTTTGATCTTTAATTTAGCCGTGTGCGGTGCCCCCCTCCACCATAGTCCATCTCGATAATACTGTAGCGGTGCTTAGGCGAAGCCCTGCGTCGGTAGAACATAAACATCGTCACCACGCCATCGTGCTGACGAAACTCTCCCTCAACACTCGGCTGGATCAGAGTTCGAGGGACGTTATCGGGCTGAACATGTGCTGAACTCGGAGGTGGCGTACGTTCGGTACTTGATCGGTCGGATCGTGAAGACGTACGACTACATCAACCGCGTTGTGCTAACGTTTCCGCTTTCGGTCTACGAGGGTACGTGGACAACACTCTCCCCTCTCATTGCTATGCATCACCATGATCTTGCGTGTGCGTAGGAATTTTTTTGAAATTACTACGTTCCCCAACATGAAGAACAAGCATTGTTAGTTGTGAGTAGGCAATGCCTATGACTTTGCTATGCTTAATGCTTGTCACTAGGGCGCGAGTGCCATGATTTTATATCTAAACATATTATGTTTTTATGAATATATTTGTGTTCTTGATTATACCTGCAAGTTGTATGCACCTGTTATCATTCTGAACCCTAGACCACAAAGTGACAACAGTTGGGATACTCTACGGGGATGGCATTAATTTGAGGATTACATGTATTCACTATGTGTTAACGCTTTGTTCCGTTTCTATATTAAAAGGATTATCTTAATTACCCTTAGTTTCCATTAGGACCCTGCTGCCACGGGAAGTAGGACAAAAGATGTTATGCAAGTTCTTATCGCTTGCATGAATGACTATATACGGAACACATGTCTAAATATGATTGATGAATTGGAGCTAGTTTGTTATCGTTCTAGGTTATGACCTTTGCATATTGAATCTCATCTAAACACCCCATAGTTATGCCATACCTATGCTTTTATGCTATTTTTATGGTTAAATTCACTACTGCTTTGCTCGTTACAAACTTGTTACTATTTCCGCTAATGTTACTGTTACTCCATCACTACTACTATCATATTACTGTGCTACTAGTAAATTGTTGCAAGAAAGTTATTTCTTAAGTCTGGTTGAATTGACAACTCAACTACTAAGTCTTCTAAATATGGCTCGCCTTGTGTTTAATCAATAATTTGGGGTGAAATACTACCCAATAAGTCTATTGCAATCCCCTATACTTGTGGGTCATCAGTACCCAAAGAAGGAGTAGTGTGGGTCGGTCTTGGAGCACCAAGGGACTTTTCAGTGCCAGTGATGGGAGTCTTAGTTCTTGGTTGATCACTTGCACATTCAAAATAAATCCATGGTATGGAATCCAGGAGACTAGAATAATAAGATGAAGAGTAGAATATTCTTGAAGCAATGATTAAAAATGGACTGAGGCGAAATATGTTGGGGGAGAGTTGAAGACGGAATATGAGTCTAAAATTAAAATTCTTGATATGTTCTTTTAATAAATTATATATTAGTATGCAGTGGAGCAGCTAGAAGGAATTTGTAGGGGTGAGGGCAAAGGCTAATTTTCCCCCATATAAGCCCTCCCATAAATAAATTCTTCAATAATTGGTTCAAACATGGGGGGGCATTGGCCCCCTCATCTAATAAATACCTCAACCTGTCCTAGTAAGTTGGTATGTTCATACTCTTACCAAGCCATATGTGGAGTACTTGGTGCCATCTACGTTTATCTCCTCAACTGAAGTGGCTAACCTCTCAAACGTGTTTGTTGCTAGGCTTGCTACACTAGCAATAAGTGCACTGATTCCCATGTCAAATGCCTTGCTTTGCATAGTGGTAGTATCAACCCGTTCCACTGATATGGTGTCGACGTGCGATGTCCACTTGATCATGTCGCCAGAAATTTGAAGTCCGCAAAGATTAAAAATGACGGTTACTTCCATTCTCAGCACATAAGCAACCTTTGACTGCTATATGGCTTCATCGATGTAGGTGCTGCATCTGGAGGTGTCTCGGCACTGTGGTAGGGCATAGGTGGCCTCTCCTAACACGATTGTCTATCCCGCGAACATTACTGGAGAAGTCACGGCCTTAGCTGAGCAGGCATTGGCCCCCTCAGCTAATAAATAGTTCGACCTCTCCTAGTAAGTTGGTACGTTGACACCCTTACCTAAATAATCCTTTTGTGATGACCTTGTTTTCTTCCACAAAATAAACCAGGCGAGGAGTGCCAGGATGACCACTAGTACAGAGGCAACCACGCCAAAAATTATCTTCTTCTTTTGTTCTTGGGTTCTATGGTAGGGTGCGTCGACTGCAAATTAAATTTTTCCTACGGGCAGAACAACAAAGAACATGCTAGGGGAGATGGATCATAGATCGTTACCACTAGACGCGCAGTGCCGTGCAGCAGAAGAAGAGTTGGGGCAGCGCGTCCGCGTGACTCGTCTCCTCCTCTTCTGATCTCCCTCGAACAGCCAGTGGTTGGTTCCCACGTACAGGTTCGCGCGGAGCAGCGCAAGTGCACCGCCTCTAACGGTATCTGCGCGTGTAGGAGGAACATTGTGCGACGGACTGCTAGGTCCGATCACACAATCGACGACGAGTGGAGGTGGCTATTCGCAACACATGCAAACCCTAGTGATAGCGCCGAAACGATCAATCGCATGAGTGTGTGGAAACTCCACTTTATATAGGCGCATGTCGTGGGCTTAACACTTGGGCCTCGCACGGACCCTAAAGCCCATAAGTCTACTCAGCCAGAATCCGAACACAACTCGGATCGCAGCTGACCAGTGTCCTTGGCTCCGATCTTGTAGGCTCCTTCCTTAAGCGCGCGACCCCTTAGGTTCAAGACGGCTTGGTCGTAGTTCGGATCACCTCCGAACTTCATGGTTGGTAGCGGCCCCTAGCAAGGCATGCCAAGCACCAAGCACACCGTGAAGTTGGTTAGGTGAACCTGTACATCATACTTCCATTCCTTTTGCCACAGGATATATGTTGTCGGGCTCAAGGCGAGTCTGTCATCCTTGTGCTAGCCCGACCTCTTTCTCGTTCCAGTGATGCCGACCACAAACCAGATTATCTCACAATCCTTGTCGCATGGCCATGCTTATCATGGTCGGATCACACGAGGGCCCCAGAGTATATCTCTCCTGATCGGAGGGGCAAATCCCATCTTGCTCGACCATGCCTCACAGCATGGGTTTGGACTAGCCCGAAACCAACCTTTGTAACTACCCAGTCACGGAGCGTTTGGTTGGCCCAAAGCAAGTCTGTCACCATCTCGAGTACATGCACCAGCTCAGGTCTTAGGACATAGAATGTATGTTGTACTAGAGACTCACAGATGACATGTCGCTGCGTCTCATAGTTGGGTCTGTCCGACTCGGACCTTATCTCAACTCGGATCCGGCTACGTCGAATCCGACCAGATCCTTCTGAGTCCATATTATCCGGTTAGCATCCAATGCTTCATGGCTAGTGAGACCAAGCCATCGACCGTGTCATATGCTAGTCTAGTCGGCTACGCGTCCACACAACCCTTTCGACTAGGGACCTTTTAGAACGTTCATCATACAATGCATAGTCCCATAAACAAGTCACGTACTTGCTGATACACATCATTGATAATGTCCAAGGACTATCTTTATTCATAAACACATAGGAAATATCATCATACATGATTGCCCCTAGGGCATATCTCCTTCTTATTTTCATCTACATACATTCATATAGTATTATTCAAAATGAAAACTTTAGCTTATAAGAATTAGTAGTATTCAGTATTTCCTTGTGTTAGCAACTTACCTTTGCGTGTGTTGGAGGAGAATGTGGCAATAGTATGCATTGGCTCGCCATTGAAAAACTTGTAAAGGTGAAACTAGTAGCTGCACCACGGTGAAGCAGACCTCTGACCTGACCATCCAATCAAACTGCTGGCACACCACAAATCATCGAGACAGCCTCCACACTCTACATGCATCAAACTCTTGTACACACTACGCCAAGCCGTAGGCGAAGTACTTGGTGCCATCTACATTAATCTCCTCGACTGTAGTGGACCTCTCAAACATGTTTGGTGCCAGGCCTGCTACACTGCCAATAAGTGCACTAATTGCCGTGTCAAATTCCTTGCTTTATACGGTGGCAGTATCAATCTGTTCCACTCATATGTTGCCGACTTGTAATGTCCACTTGATCATGTCTCCAGAAATTTGAAGTCTGCAAAGATCGGAAATGAGGGTTACTTCCTTTCTCAGCACACAGGCAACCTTTGCCTTCCGGATGGCTTCATCGATGCAGGTGCTACATCTAGAGGTGTCTCGGCACTATCTCGGTTGGAAAAGGCAGCGCCTAGGAGGCACTTAGGCATGCTTAGGCACTAGGTGATGACCAAAAGCCTCACCTAGGGCATAAATGGAAGTCTAGGCAGGGCATGGCAAGCAACAAATTGTCTACGCAAGCGAGAAATCATGCCATATTGCATTGATATGCCAAATGGGCCATGTTCAATGACAGTAGATTGTAGTTACCTTATTTATATGCACCAAATTAATATTAGTACACATATAATAACCATAGATACACCCTGATAGTAGAAGCTATATTACCGCCTAGGCTAGTCAGTGTGAAAAACAGGGGGCAGCGAGCTAACCGCGACATGGCCGGTTTAGTGCTTTGCCTCTAGAACGAGCGAGCAAGTGTTATGATCCCATGAGGCACCGCTAAGGTCTCTAAGCTTGGACACTTGGATCCATTGAGCTCTCCACTTCCTAAGGTGTTGTTGTACGCCTGGGTGGCAGTCACCTCCTTGCCATAGAACTCGGACACCTACTTCACAATGCTGTTAAAGTGCGCCTCATTGAAGCCCTTGTTAGTCCTAACCCCAGTAGAGATGAGCTCACACATCTTGTTCAGCACGAACATGGACATGACTGGCTGCCACTTCATATTGTTCCCGCTACAATCCTTATTTGTCTTTGGGGCTGTCATCAGTGCAGTGGCAGCAGTAGCAGCAGCAGCAATTGGATCAACGAGCACAACTGGCACAAAAAGAGAACCAGCGGGTGATATTCAAACACATATGAATCGGGAGGCATCTGCCCATCGAGGGGGGGGGCTGGGAGTCCTCGACATAGAATGCACTGTACTGGTTGTCGGATAGGACAAGGGCCTGACTAAGATCTTCGGTTTGCGTGGTTGATACGTCTCCAATGTATCTATAAATTTTTTGTTACATGCTATTATATTATCTGTTTTGGATATTGTATATGCATTAATATGCTATTTTATATTATTTTGGGGACTAACATATTAATCTAGAGCCCAGTGTTAGTTTCTGTATTTCCTTGTTTTTAGCTTTGCGGAAAAGGAATATCAAACGGATTCCAAACTGTATAAAACTTTCGCGATGATTTTTCTTGGACAAAAAGACACCCAGGAGACTTGGAGTTCAAGTCAGAAGAGCCACGAGGCGGCGACACGGGTGGAGGGCGCACCCCCTACCTTGTGGCCCCCTCTATGACCCTCTGACCTAGTTCTTCCTCCTATATATTCACATATATTCCTGAACCTCTAGAAGCATCCACGAAAACACTTTTCCACTGCCGCAACCTTCTTTTCCCATGAGATCCCATCTTTGGGCCTTTTCCGGCATCCTGTCGGAGGGGGATTCGATCACTGAGGGCATCTATTGCCCTTCCGATGAAGCATGCGTAGTTTACCTCAGACCTATGGGTCCATAGTTAGTAGCTAGATGTCTTCTTCTCTCTCTTTGATTCTCAATACCATGTTCTCCTTGATGTTCTTGGAGATCTATCTGATGTAATTTTCTTTTGCGGTGTGTTTGTCGAGATCCGATGAATTGTCGATTTATGACCAGATTATCTATGAATATTATTTGAATCTTCTTTGAATTCTTATATGCATGATTTGATATCTTTGTAATTCTCTTTGAACTATTGATTTAGTTTGGCCAACTAGATTGGTTTTTCTTGCAATGGAAGAAGTGCTTAGCTTTGGGTTCAATCTTATGGTGTCCTCACCAAGTGACAAAGTAGGGGTAGCGAGGCACGTATTGTATTGTTGCCATCGAGGATAAAAATATGGAGTTTACATCATATTGCTTGAGTTTATTCCTCTACACCATGTCATCTTACTAAAAGCGTTACTATGATCTTCATGAACTTAATACTCTAGATGCAGGCAGGAGTCGGTCGATGTATGGAGTAATAGTGGTAGATGTAGGCAGGAATCGATCTACTTGACACAAACGTGATGCCTATATTACATAATCATTGCCTTGGATATCGTCATAACTTTGCGCTTTTCTATCAATTGCTCGATAGTAGTTCGTTCACCCACCGTATTATTTGCCTTCAAGAGAGAAGCCTCTAGTGAAACCTATGGCCCCCGATCCATCATATTACTTCCCGATCTATTGTTTTGCAATCTTTTATTTTCATATCTATAAACCAAAAAACCCAAAAATATTTTATCTCTTGTTTAGTTTTATTTATCTCTATCAGATCTCACCTTTGCAAGTGACCATGAAGGGATTGACAACCCCTTTATCGTGTTGAGTGCAAGTGTTTGATTGTTTGTGTAGGTATTGGTGATTTGTGCGTTCTTCTTCTACTGGATTGATACCTTGGTTCTTAACTGAGGGAAATACTTTCTCTACTGTGATGCATCGCCCTTTCCTCTTCAAGGGAAAAACCAACGCAAGCTCAAGAAGTAACAGGAAGAATTTCTGGCGCCGTTGCCGGGGAGATCTACGCCAAGTCAAGCCCACCAAGTACCCACCATAAACTCTCATCTCTTGCATTACATTATTCACCATTTGCCTCTCGTTTTCCTCTCCCCCACTTCTAAAACGATTTTTGAAAAGATTTGCCCTTTTCTTCGCCCTTCTTCCATTCGTCTTTTCGTTTGTGTTTTGCTTGCCTGTGTGTTGGATTGCTTGCTTTATCACGATGGATCAAGAGATGTAACATCCCAATTTTCCCAATTAGGAAGTTAATAGATCATTAATATGCATATCATATTTATATTGCATTATTTGCTTTTTCTGAAATATTCTTTTCATTATGCAACTCGAGGCAATTTATTGGAGTGGACATAACATGACTTCTCCCCTATTTTAAAAATGTTCACAATGTTCAGAATACTATTTCCAGTTATCTAATATATTCTTGTATTTTTCATAATCTCCAAATTATTTTTATTTGAGTGTTTTGTTGTTGTTATGTGGTCTATTGCATAAAAACTATTTTCAAAATTGCATTATAGGTGGAACTAGTGTTCCTGTAGTTCATATCAGTATGTTTAATTTTACTGTGTGTCTATGTATTTTTTTGTAGAATTTATTCTGTTGTGTTTTTTTAGTTAGTTATTTTTCTGTAGCTTTGTTAAAAAAACGCAGCACGCCGCCGCAACGCACTGCGCAGTCCAACCGACCGGCAGCCTTTCTCCTTGCTGCGGCCCACCTGACCGCCCGAAGTGGTACCCGCGGCGCTGCACTTGGCTCAGCCACTGACTAGCGGGCCCCGCACCCATCTCCTTCCCCAGCAAGACACCGTCGCACCCCGCGCACCCGATGCCGAGCCGGATCAAGCTCGAGCGCCATGGACCACCCCGTGGGTGCCCAGCCTGCCACATGCAAGGAAAACCCCTAGGGGAACCCTACCACGGCCTCTCCCCATTTTTCTTTGACCACACGAAGCCGCTGGGCGTTTTGGATCTTGCGAGGAGCTCTGTCAACTGCCGTTGTTCGCCGGATGTTTGCGCCGCCGTAAGAACATCTCCAGCCGCACCGCTTGCCCTCTTCAATCCGCCGCTCCACGCCGCACTTGCTTGACTTACTTTCATGGACGGAATCGCAGCAGCGTGAGGGCGCCGACGCCACCAGAGCACACCGCATTCACGTGCCCGCCGTCGCCTATAGAGGAGCCCTGCCATCGTTTGAGCCACCAACGTCACCGCCATCGCACTCTGCCCCTTTCCATCACCCCATCCTTGCCGGAGACCACCGGAGAGCCACCGACGCCGACGCCCGAAGCCGCCACCGTTTTCTCTGCTTTGCTGGTGAGCACGCGCGCATGCAATCTTCTAGCCAATCACGTGTTGACACTTGGCACCGCTGCACTAACGCCACGGTAACCTCTACAGTGTTTCTAGAACAGAGTTTTCTTTTGTTTTATTTTTAGATTTTCAACTAAACTCCGACTAGCTATATCTTTTAGTCTATAGCTCCAATTTAGGTAATTCTTTTTCCTATGCACTCACAAAAACCAGCACTTTATCAGAGTACCAGAAATTTCACATGTTTGCACCTTTCAAATTTGAATTCGTTAGAGTTTGAATTAAAACTTACGGAGGCCATAACTTTCAAACCATTTAACGTTTTTTAGTGATTCTTTTCGCGTTGTGACCGTAGTGCAATTTAGGTGCTGTTATGCTACTGGTTTTGGATTTTGAAAATGATTTTCTTGCTGTTAGTTTTATTTTAGTTTTTATTTGAGTTTCGATGACTGATTTGTTGATTGTGTGAAACGTGTAGATTGTCCGGAGTGTGACGCGAACTATTGTCAGGAGTGTAACTTTCTGAACCAGAACCAAGGCAAGTTACATGTTGATCATCCTTTACCTATTCTTTTCTATGCATGTATATATCACACTATGAATATATGCATGTATAGGATTAGTATATTATTTTTGCTATATTGTTGAGCTATCTCCCGTCATTGCAGATCATGGTAGTTGTAGTTTGCTATGCTTTGTAGACGGGGGTGGTTCGTGTATTTCGTTGAGCTTATGTGAGGATTATATATATAACAACTTGAGTAGTAATTAAGGATTTTATTTCACCTCTGGGAGGAAGTGGTATTGCTTGGTGTTGAGGGAAGGCATCATGGGGTCTTGCACCTTTTCTAAGGCCATGCGCTCATGAGAGTGCACGCTAAGTGGAATTTCGGCGAGGTTCAAAAAGATCAGAGAGACTTAGTGACTAGTAGCTTTCATGTGCGGCGCGGCCACTAGCTATATGGGCTTTGGCTTAGTTGATCAGTTGTTGGAACCCTTGCCCAGACAGTATCGACAAATGTAGCGTATGTAGGTGGGATGTGGTCGTCAGGTGGTTAACGGAACCTCTTATGAAAGACTTCGTATCAATCTTCGGACTGGGTCCAGTGGGTAAAGCGTACAGAACTCTACAGAGTATTAGAAACTAATCATGATTAGCAGTGTCCCCGGTTATGGACAAATTTGAGTGACTACGCCATTACAGTTGTTGGATGATCGATCTTGATAGATGTGTCACTTCATAATATTTGTGGGCAACTTAATAAAGGGTAGGTTGGAGTTGATTTTGCCAACTCAACCTTGTGTATATAATTGTAGTAATAAAAGAACTAAATGAAAATTTGACTATTAGGTAGTTATGAGGACAAATCAGCTTTTTGCAATATAAACCCACAAGCCTTCCTTTTGTTATATTATGGATGTACATGTAGGTCTGCTTTATTATTTCTCCTGTGTAACTTGCCAATACATTCAAAGTATTGACCTATATGGCTGCAACATCTAATATTGCAGGATATTCAAATGAAGAGTAAGGTACCGTTAGGGTCGCGAGTCTGCACTCAGCATCGTCAGTGGGCTATGATGGGAATCATCATTATTTTCTGCTACTTTCCGATGTTTGATTGAATAAAGCTAGCCAAGTGCTATTCAGATTGTTTTATTTTATACATTCTGGATCATACGTTGTAATAAATGATGCACTTGCTATTCTGGTATTCATCTATGCTGTGTGTGCTAGCGATTTTGATCCAGGGACTAGCACGGTAAGCACAGAGACTCAAATCCTTCGAGGTTTGGTTGTTACAAGAGAATACCAAATTGTGTGACTTTTCCAACACTAATAATAATGATTTTATTAGTACTCTGATTGCTCCCGCCACTAGTGCGGAATCTTATAAAATTAATGTCGCTCTGATGAATCTTGTTATGAAAGATCAATTTTCCGGCCTTCCTAGTGAAGATGATGCATCCCATCTAAATAATTTCGTTGAGTTGTGTGATATGCAAAAGAATAAAGATGTGGATAATGATATTGTTAAATTGAAGCTATTTCCTATTTCACTTCGAGATCGTGCTAAAACTTGGTTTTCATCTGTGCCTAAAAATAGTATTGATTCATGGAATAAGTGTAAAGATGATTTTATTTCAATTTTATTTTCCTCCTGTTAAGATATTATGAATTTTAAGCAACTTGATCATGAACATGTTGCAAAATCTTGGGAGAGTGTGAAATTGATGATACAAAATTGCCCTACTCATGGTTTAAATTTGTGGATGATTATACAAAGAAATTATGCTGGATTGAATTTTGCTTCTAGAAATCTTTTAGATTCTGCCGCGGGAAGTACTTTTATGGAAATTACTTTAGGAGAAGCTACTAAACTCCTAGATAATATTATGGTTAATTATTCTCAATGGCATACTGAAAGATCTTCACTAGTAAAAAAGTGCATGCAATTGAAGAGATTAATTTTTTGAGTGGAGAGATGGATGAAATTATGAAATTATTTCCTAGCAAGAGTGCTTCTATTGATCCTAATGATATGACTTTGTCCACTTTGATTGAGAATAATAATAAATCTATGGATGTGAATTTTGTTGGTAGGAACAATTTTGGTAACAATGCGTATAGAGGTAATTTCAATCCTAGGCCGTTTCCTAGTAATTCCTCTAATAATTATGGTAATTCCTACAACAATTCTCATGGAAATTATAATAAGATTCCCTCTAATCTTCAGAGTGGTATTAAAGAATTTATGAGTTTGCAAAGAATTTCAATGCTATGGTTGAAGAAAAATTGCTTAGGATTGATGATTTGGCTAGGAACATGGACATAATTTCTCTTGAGATTGATTCTTTGAAAGTTAGATCTACTCCACCCAATCATGATATAAATGAGTCTCTTAAATCTATGAGAATTTCCATTGATGAGTGTAAAGACATAACTGCTAAGATACGTGATAAGCGAGATTGGTTTGTAAAAGCATGTTCTTCTAGTTTTTGTGAAAATAATGATGAAGATCTTAAAGTGATTGATGTGACTCCTATTGAATCTTTGTTTTCTAAAATAAATCTTGATAAAGCTGGGACTGGAGATGAGTCAACTTTAGCTAGAAGGCATCCAAATGATTCGGCGTTTATAGATCTTGATGTAGAAAATGATAAAAGTGGGATTGGAGAGGTCAAAACTTTAATTAGCAATGAACCCACTCTTTTGGATTTGAAGGAATTTAATTATGATAATTGTTCTTTAATAGATTGTATTTCCTTGTTGCAATCCATGTTGAATTCTCCTCATGCTTATAATCAAAATAAAGCTTTTACTAAACATATTGTTCATGCTATGACGAAATCTTTTGAAGAAAAGCTTGAATTGGAAGTTTCTATTCCTAGAAAACTTTATGATGAGTGGGAACCTACTATTAATATTAAGATTAAATATTATGAGTGCCATGCTATGTGTAATTTGTGTGCTAGCGTTTCCACGATTCCAAAAACTTTATGTGATGTGTTAGGTTTCCGTGAATTTGATGATTGTTCTTTAAATTTGCATCTTGCGGATTCCACTATTAAGAAACCTATGGGAAGGATTAATGATGTTATTATTGTTTCAAATAGGAATTATGTGCCCATAGATTTCATTGTTCTTGATATAGATTGCAATCCTACATGTCCTATTATTCTTGGTAGACCTTTCCTAAGAATGATTGGTGCAATTATTGATATGAAAGAAGGAAACATTAGATTTGAATTTCCGTTAAGGAAGGGCATGGAACACTTTCTAGAAATAAAATTAACTTTCCATAATAAAGTTGTGATTTATATTTCCTTACATCATGATAAATGTTTATTGTTCATGCTAGAATTGTATTAACCGGAAACTTAGTACATGTGTGAATACATAGACAAAACAGAGTGTCCCTAGTATGCCTCTACTTGACTAGCTTGTTAATCAAAGATGGTTAAGTTTCATGACCATAGTAATGTGTTGTCATTTGATGAATGGGATCACATCATTAGAGAATGATGTGATGTACAAGACCCATCAGTTAGCTTAACATAATGATCGTTAAGTTTTATTGCTATTGCTTTCTTCATGACTTATACATGTTCCTCTAACTATGAGATTATGCAACTCCCAAATACCAGAGGAACACCTTGTGTCCTATCAAACATCACAATGTAACTGGGTGATTATAAATATGCTCTACAGGTGTCTCCGAAGGTGTTTGTTGGGTTGGCATAGATTAATATTAGGATTTGTCACTCCGAGTATCGGAGAGGTATCTCTAGGCCCTCACGGTAATGCACATCACTATAAGCCTTGCAAGCAATGTGAATAATGAGTTATTTATGGGATGATGCATTGCGGAACTAGTAAATAGAGTTACTGGTAACGAGATTGAACTAGGTACGATGATATCGACAATCGAATCTCGGGCAAGTAACATACCGATGACAAAGGGAATAATGTATGTTGTTATTGTGGTTTGACCGATAAAATATCTTCATAGAATATGTAGGAACCAATATGAGCATCCAGGTTCCGCTATTGGTTATTGACCGGAGATGTGTCTTGGTCATGTCTACATAGTTCTCGAACCCGTAGGGTCCGCATGCTTAACGTTCGATGACGATTTGTATTGTGAGTTATGTGTTTTGGTGACCGAAGTTTGTTTGGAGTCCCGGATGAGATCACGGACATGACAAGGAGTCTCGAAATGGTCTAGATGTAAAGATTCATATATTGGAAGGTAGTATTTGGGCATCGGAATGGTTCTGAGTGATTCGGGTATTTTTCTGGAGTACCGAGGGGTTACCGAAACCCCCCGGGGAAGTGTTGGGCCTACATGGGCCTAAGGGAGAGAGAGGGAAGTCCGCAGGGGGGGGTGGCGGCGCACCCCTCCTAGGGACTCCGAATAGGACAAGGAGGAGGAGGTGTGGCCCCCCTTTACCTTTCCCTCTCCCTCTCCCTCCTTTTCCCTCTGGTGGAAGAAAGCAAAGGGGGGGCGAATCCTACTAGGAGTGAAGTCCTAGTAGGACTCCCCCCATGGCGCGCCCCCCTCCTGTCCGGCCGCCTCCTCTTCCCCTCCTTTATATACGGGGGCGGGGGCACCCCAAAGGCACACCAATAGTTCTCTTAGCCGTGTGCGGTGGCCCCCTCCATAGTTTACTCCTCCGGTCATAGCGTCGTAGGGCTTAGGCGAAGCCCTGCACGGATCACATCACCATCACTATCACCACACACATCATGTTGATGGAACTCAACCTCGACCCTCTGCTGGATCAAGAGTTCGAGGGACGTCATCGAGCTGAACGTGTGCTGAACACAGAGGTGCCGTACGTTCGGTACTAAGATCGGTTGGATCGCGAAGATGTTCGACTACATCAATCGTGTTAAGCTAACGCTTCAACTTTTGGTCTACGAGGGTACGTGGACACACTCTCCAACTCTCGTTGCTATGCATCTCCTAGATAGATCTTGCTTGAACATAGGAATTTATTTGAAATTGCATGCTATGTTCCCCAACAACGACAACTAGCTATGGATGTGTTCATCACTATCACAATACTCTATCATGCTACAACATCACAATCTACCGCATTGACAGTAAGCATAGCACACGAACTGCATGAATCAACACTACCACATGCTTGCACATTAAACCCTATGACCACATGCTCTCAGATCTAGATACAACGAACAGAGAGAAGAGGGTGGACGCGGGAATGGTCGGAGAGGGTGAGGACAGGAGTATTCGCCACCATGGACCGCCCGCCGGTGAAGAAGCGTCGATTACCTGCTGATACGTCTCCAATGTATCTACTTTTCCAAACACTTTTGCCCTTGTTTTGGACTCTAACTTGCATGATTTGAATGGAACTAACCCGGACTGACGCTGTTTTCAGTAGAATTACCATGGTGTTATTTATGTGCAGAAACAAACGTTCTCGGAATGACTTGAAACTTCACGGAGCCACTTTTTAGAAAATATGAAAAATACCTGCAAAAGATGAAGGCCAGGGGGCCCACCACCTCTCCACAAGGGTGGGGGGCGCGCCTGCCCCCCTAGGGCGTGCCCCCTACCTCGTGGGCCCCCTGGTTCCTCTCCGACTCCAACTCCAACTCCATATATTGTGTTTCGGGGAGAGAAAAATCAGAGAGAAGAAATCATCGCGTTTTATGATACGGAGCCGTCGCCAAGCCCTAAAACCTCTCGGGAGGGCTGATCTGGAGTCCGTTCAGGGCTCCGGAGAGGGGAATCCGTTGCCATCGTCATCATCAACCATCCTCCATCACCAATTTCATGATGCTCACCGCCGTGCGTGAGTAATTCCATCGTAGGCTTGTTGGACGGTGATGGGTCGGATGGGATCTATCATGTAATCGAGTTAGTTTTGTTAGGGTTTGATCCCTAGTGTCCACTATGTTCTGAGATTGATGTTGCTATGACTTTGCTATGCTTAATGCTTGTCACTAGGGCCCGAGTGCCATGATTTCAGATCTGAACCTATTATGTTTTCATCAATATATGAGTGTTCTTGATCCTATCTTGCAAGTCTATAGTCACCTATTATGTGTTATGATCCGTTAATCCCGAAGTGACAATAATCAGGATATTTACCGGTGATGACCATAGTTTGAGGAGTTCATGTATTCACTATGTGTTAATGCTTTGTTCCGGTTCTCCATTAAAAGGAGGCCTTAATATCCCTTAGTTTCCATAAGGACCCCGTTGCCACGGAAGGGTAGGACAAAAGATGTCATGCAAGTTCTTTTCCATAAGCACGTATGACTATGTTCGCAATACATGCCTACATTACATCAATGAACTGGAGCTATTTCTGTGTCACCCTAGGTTATGACTGTTACATGATGAACCTTATCCGGCATAATTCTCCATCACTGATCCATTGCCTACGAGCTTTCCATATATTATTCTTCGCTTATTTACTTTCCCGTTGCTATTGCTATCATCATTACAAAATACCAAAAACATTGCTTTTACTACTGTTACCTTTCGCTACCGTTGCCACTACTATCATATTACTTTGCTACTAAACACTTTGCTGCAGATATTAAGTTTCCAGATGTGGTTGAATTGACAACTCAGTTGCTAATACTTGAGAATATTCTTTGGCTCCCCTTGTGTCGAATCAATAAATTTGGGTTAAATACTTTACCCTCGAAAACTGTTGCGATCCCCTATACTTGTGGGTTATCAAGACTATTTTCTGGCGCCGTTGCCGGGGTGCATAGCTCTATTCTTTGACTCACTTGGGATATATATATATATATATATATATATATATATATATATATATATCTGCTTATCATTATGAAGAACTTAAGAGATCCAAAAACCAAGATCTATCCCTCAACTACGAGGGGAGGTAAGGAACTGTCATCTAGCTCTGCAGTTGATTCACCTTCTGTTTTGAGTAAGCTTGCGACACCTACACCTGCTTTTGCTATTCTTTCTGATATGTCACATGTTATTGATGATGCCACTTCTGCTATGCATGATACTTATGATGAAACTACCTCTATGTCTGATACTACTGTGCCACTTAGTGATTTTTTTTATGAACAACTTGCTAGGGCTAGAGAAATTGAAAATATTGAATCTGATCATACAGATGAAAGTGATGATGAAGAATCACTTGTTATTCCTAAGGGTTATGTTTTTTATCAAGAAGCTTCTTTCGCTATTTTAGCTTGCAAAAATAGAAATGAACTCAAAAGGTTATTAGCTAGATGGAGTAAGCAATCTCTAAATGCTAGAATGAAACCTGACCATGCTTTTTCTACTTCACCTATATTTGTTACTGATAAGGATTATGAATTCTCTGTTGATGCTGATATAATTACTTTGGTTGAATCTGATCCTTTTCATGGTTATGAATCTGAAACTGTTGTGGCACATCTTACTAAATTGAATGATATAGCCACCCTGTTCACTAAAGATGAGAGAACTCGTTACTTTTATATCCTTAAAATATTTCCGTTCTCAATAAAGGGTGATGCTAAGATATGGTTTAATTCTCTTGATCCTGGTTGTGTGCGTAGTCCCTAGGACATGATTTATTACTTCTCTGCTAAATATTTCCCTGCTCATAAGAAACAAGTTGCTTTAAGGGATATATATAATTTTGTGCAAATTGAAGAAGAGAGTCTCCCACAAGCTTGGGGGAGGCTTCTCCAATTACTTAATGCTTTGCCTGATCATCCTCTTAAGAAAAATGAAATACTTGATATCTTCTATAATGGACTAATCGATGCCTCCAGAGATTACCTTGATAGTTGTGTTGGTTTTGTTTTCAGAGAAAGAACACCAGATGAAGCTGAAATTCTGTTGAATAATATGTTGACAAATGAAAATAATTGGACACCTCCAGAGCCAATTACTGAGCCTATTCCTAAACCAACTCCGAAGAAGAGGGGTATTCTATTTCTCAGTCCTGAAGATATGCAAGAGGCGAAGAAATCTATGAAAGAAAAGGGTATTAAAGCTGAAGATGTTAAGAATTTACCTCCTATTAAAGAAATACATGGTCTTAATTTACCGCCTGTTGAAGAAACATATAATTTTAATCTATTACCTATTGAAGAAACTCATGGTCTTGATAACCCGACACCGGTAGTAAAGGTAAATTCTCTCTACAGATATGATAAAGCTGAAATCCCATTTACTAAATTTGCTAGTCCATGCTTAGATGAGTTTGATAAATTTATGGCTAAGCAAGAAGATTTTAATGCTTATTTTGGTAGACAATTCAAATACAATTCAAATATGCTTGAACACTTGGGTGATTATATGGCTAATGTTAAAGGTGAACTTAAACTTATTAGTAAACATGCTTCTATGGTTACCACTCAAGTAGAACAAGTACTTAAAGCTCAAATGATTTGCTCAATGAATTGAATAGTAAAGATAATGATAATGCAGTTAGAGTGCCTACTAGAACTGGTAGAATGACTCGGGAACCTTTGTATCCTGAAGGCCACCCTAAGAGAATTGAGCAAGATTCTCAGAGAAATAAAATAGATGTACCTAGTTCTTCTAAAAAGAAGAAAAAGAAAAATGATAGGACTTTGCATGCTTCTAGTGATCCTATTGTTGAAACACCTGAGAATCCAAATGATATTTCTATTTCTGATGCTGAAACTCAATATGGTAATGAACCTGAAACTAGTGATAATGTTAATGATAATGTTCATAATGATGCTCAACCTAGTAATGATAATGACATAGAAATTGAACCTGCTATTGATCTTGATAACCCACAATCAAGGAATCAACGTTATGATAAAAAGGAATTTGTTGCTAGGAAACATGGTAAAGAAAGAGAGCCATGGGTTCAGAAAACCATGCCTTTTCCTCCCAAACCATCCAGGAAAAAGGATGATGAGGATTTTGAGCGCTTTGCTAAAATGATTAGACCTATCTTTTTGTGTATGCGATTAACTGATATGCTCAAAACCAATCCTTATGCTAAGTACATGAAATATATTATTACAAATAAAAGAAAGATACCAGAAGCTAAAATTTCCACCATGCTTGCTAACTATACCTTTAAGGGTGGAATACCAAAGAAACTTGGAGATCCCGGTGTACCAACTATACCATGCTCCATTAAAAGAAACTATGTTAAAACTGCTTTATGTGATCTTGGATCCGGTGTTAGTGTTATGCCTCTCTCTTTATATCGTAGACTTGATTTGAATAAGTTGACACCTACTGAAATATCTTTGCAAATGGCTGATAAATCAACCGCTATACCTGTCGGTATTTGTGAGGATGTGCCTGTTGTAGTTGCAAACGTCACTATTTTAACGGGCTTTGTTATTCTTGATATTCCCGAGGACGATAGTATGTCTATTATTCTTGGAAGACCCTTTTTGAATACTGCAGGGGCTGTTATTGATTGCACTAAAGGCAATGTCACTTTTCATGTTAATGGTAATGAGCATATGGTACACTTTCCGAGGAAACAACCTCAAGTTCATAGTATCAACTCTATTGGAAAAATTCCATCGATTATATTTGGAGGTTTTGAATTTCCTCTTGCTACTGTCAAGAAGAAATATGATATTATTATTATTGGGGATGTGCATATCCCCGCTGAGGTAACATAGTGTTATTCGAAATTTCTCCGGTTCCATGTTATTCGGAATGAGTTCGTTAACAAGACTTGATCAACCTTGTTAGTGGATTCCTTCTCATGATCATGAGATGGATGAAACTAGAAGGCACAACCTTCTGTACCCCACTTTTACTTTCTGTTATTTATATTAAATAAAATAAATATAAATATTTTTCTGTCTGTTATTTGATTATCCGTGCAATATAAAAATACCCCAAAAATAAAAGTTCTCCAAATGCCCTGAAATTTAAATATGATTTTTTCTAGAATATTTGAGAATATTTGGCAGTGAGAACACGGCAGGGGGGCCAACCACCTGCCCACGAGGGTGGAGGGCGCGCCCTACCACCTGGGCACGCCCCCCTGCCTCGTGGGCCCATGGTGGCCCTCCTCCACTTATTCCTGCACCCACACACTTCTTCTTCTTCCCACAAACACGCATATCCAGCTCAAGCACGAGTTCTAGCTCACTTTGCTGCCATTTTTGATCTCCTTGCTCAAAGCACCTCTCACAAAACTGCTTGGGGAGATTGTTCCTTGGTATGTGACTCCTCCATTGGTCCAATTAGTTTTTGTTATAGTGCTTTATTCATTGCAAATTTTTGCTGCTTAGGTGACCCTGTTCTTGAGCTTGCATGTCAAATTTATATGGTCAAAAGTAGTTTTGATGCATGATATAGGCTCTAGGAACTTGTAGGAGTAGTTGCTATCAATATTATTGAGTTTGGTTTACTTTTATTTTGAAGTTACTAAAAAAATTCAGAATTTTTCAGAGGAAGAAATATGCTTAGGAAAATGTTCCAAGGTGGTTCTTCAAGGAAGCAACGACCCAGGCTTGCAATGCATGATGCTGATGACGAGCCACCAAGATTCTCTCCAGTGCGTCCTTGTGAATGGCCTTCTGAGAACTTTATGGATGGAGCGGGAATTAAGGAAGAATTCAATGCATATTTGTGTAACACTGATCTTGTGAGCTTCGAGGAAGAGAAGTGCAGCCAGTATCACAACCTCACCAGTACCTTTGTGAGGAGGTTTGAATTTTCAACTTCACGCAAGAGGAGGATATACTATTACTAGAGAGGAGGCAGATGAGTACGAGAGGAGAGAGGAGGCCGCTCATCGCCACGCTGCAGCTCAGCAGGCCATATCTGCTGCATCACAGTATGACCCCAGCTACTATTATGGATATATGCCAGGCCAGCCATGGCCATAGACCAACTTAGGCCAAAAGCCTAAGCTTGGGGGAGTACGTATTTCCCACCGACATTACATTTATGTTCACACACTCATTGCTAGATGCCGGTGCTCATACTTTTTCATTGTATCATCCATGCTAGTTTAATTTCCTTTTTATGCTTTCTTCTTTTGTGTTTAATAAAACTTAAGAAAAACCAAAAAAATTAGTTGTAGCTTTTCATTAGTTTACTTTCCATGCTTGTAGTAGTAATTAAAAAGAAAATCCAAAAAGATTTCTTGTTCTTCTTTTACTTGTTGGGAGCTCTCCCGTGTAAATATTTTTATTTCTTTTCTTTTCTTTGGGGGTCGATAGGAGAAGACCATAATTAAATTGTTGAAGTGGCTCTTATATGCATTATTGTTTATCTGACAAAAGAGCCCGTATTGCCTTGTCTTCTCCTGTTTATTGAATGCTTGCAGATTCTAGCTTAGTCCAATGCATGTGCACTATTATTATTATTCACATCATTCGATCATGGAAGTGAAAGGTAATTATGATGTTATATGATGGACTGGCTGAGATGAGGAAAGCTGGTATGAACTCGACCTCTTTTGTTTTTGTAAATATGATTAGTTCATCGTTCCTGATTCAGCCTATTATGAATAAACATGTTTGCAATGACAACTAGAGATCATAGCTTCTTATGCCATGCTTGATTAGCTATGAGTTATAATGGTTTACCTTGCGTGCCAACATGCTATTAAAATGGTTATGATGTGGTATGATAGGGTGGTATCCTCCTCTGAATTATTTAAGTGACTTGACTTGGCACATGTTCACGCATGTAGTTGAAACAAAATCAACATAGCCTTCACGATATTTATGTTCATGGTGGATTATATCCTACTCATGCTTGCATTCGGTGTTGATTAATTTTAATGCATGTTCATGACTATTGTCGCTCTCTAGCTGGTCGCTTCCTAGTATTTTGCTAGCCTTCACCTGTACTAAGCGGGAATACTGCTTGTGCATCCAAACTCCTTAAACCCCAAAGTTATTCCACATGAGTCCACTATACCTACCTATATACGGTATCTACCTGCCGTTCCAAGTAAATTTGTATGTGCCAAACTCTAAACCTTCAAATAAATATCATGTTTTGTATGCTCGAATAGCTCATGTATCAACTAGGGCTGCCTGTATCTTCCATGTTAGGCGGGTTATTCTCAAGAGGAGTGGACTCCGCTCCTCGCTCACGAGATAAATGGTTGGTCACCGGGATGCCCAGTCCCATCACTACAAGAAATATGTCAACTTATGACCTTCTGTCAGTGACCATGACCATTTTAGACCAATTGGTCAAAAGTTGTCTGGGGGGCTCCAAACCCTAAACCATTGCGACCATTTTGGTCAGAAAGGTCATAATTTCCTTACACGAAATGGTCATAAAGCAAACAGCGCTAGTCCGCTGCCTCATTTCTAGTTGTTAACGACCAATATAGATGGTCATAGCCTTGTAAATTGTGGTGGGTTGCGATGACTAGGCGCCATCTCATCAGTTTTGCCTATGTGTCATGTCCATGTGGCAGTTTTTGCCCTAGGTTGTGAAGCAACCTATATTTCTGTCATTCCCAAAATTCCCAAAAAAATCTCATAAATTCTTTGGGTCATATCTTCGTCAAATACGTAAAAATCTTCCTTTCCTAGTTCAAAAATAATTCAAAAATATTCATTTTCCTATTCTGTTCAGAACAATAGTTTGTGAAGGAAGTACCACTTTGGCATGTCCAAATGGTATCCATTTTGTACAGTGCTTTCCTATGCCCAAATAACCATCCTCCACCAAATGCCAACTCAATCCATTCATTATTTTGAGCCCAGCTTCAACATTCGTATTTATGTCCAGTGTGGTACTTTGTAAAGCAAGTACCACCTAGGCTCCTCCTTTTGAGGTGAAAATTTGTGAAGACGGTCTTCTTAGTAACTGATCATCCTTAGCCAAAACTCACGCCCATTATCCATGTGCATTTCCCGTACCGCAAATCAAACACTTGCCTGCTTATTCATGTTTGAGCATCGATCGGTCTCCTCGTGAGAATCTTATGTTGTGATTTTCTTCCTAGCACCTACCTGGGGAGTTCCCAACCCACTAGACATGCCTAGGCTGCCCAGAACACATGGCAACGCCACGGTCACACGGTGACCACGCGGCGGGCATGCGAGCTTACGCGCTCTAGAGTTGGGGCCTCGGCCACCGTCCAAACCTCGATGTCTCGCCATCAAACTATGTATTTCTGATTAAATAGATACTTATTTACCTAGAAATGATTTTTGGAAAAAATAAATAGCAAACTATGAGGTAGCTGCAGTTCAAATTTGACCCGCTTCCAACTGAATCGGTGGGAATTTGTCTTTTTCACCAGAGGTGGATCAAAACTTTTGGAACCCAACCATTTTGTCAATTGTGCATTAAATTTGTCCTAAAATTTTCTAAAAATGATTTGGTACAATTTTGCAATAAATATATGGTAGGTCCTTCACAAAAAAACCTCATTTCAGGCACTCGAAAAATGGAAAATGAATTTTCCGTGCAAAGAAAATGAAAAATCCCTTTGGCAACATTGTTTGGAATTCCAAGATGCACCCTTGTGCACAATATGAGATCATTTGAACAAACTATGCCATGAATGTGACCATGACAATGAGCGTTTGGGTTGAAATCCATGAATCTTCACACATGATAGCTCATTTATGAGAACACTTTTCTAAAATAATTACCATATTACAAGTTTATTATTTTTCCTGGAAACTTGGTCACATATAATGACACAATGCGAAGGTTTTCCAATTTTTTGATTTTTTTTGATTTTTTTATGCCCGTTTCAAAATGCGGTCAAAACGGTGGGCTTGACCGTTCCTAGCTAGTGGTTGAATCTTGGAAAACTTTTGATGTTTCTCTGATTAAATAGATACTTATTTACCTAGAAATGAGTTTTGGAAAAAATAAATAGCAAACTATGAGGTAGCTACAGTTCAAATTTGACCCGCTTCCAACTGAATCGGCGGGAATTTGTCTTTTTCACCAGAGGTGGATCAAAACTTTTGGAACCCAACCATTTTGTCAATTGTGCATTAAATTTGTCCTAATATTTTCTAAAAATTATTTGGTACAATTTTGCAACAAATATATGGTAGGTCCTTCACAAAAAAAACCTCATTTCGGGCACTCGAAAAATGGAAAATGAATTTTCCGTGCAAAGAAAATGAAAAATCCCTTTGGCAACATTGTTTGGAATTCCAAGATGCACCCTTGTGCACAATATGAGATCATTTGAACAAACTATGCCATGAATGTGACCATGAGATTGAGCGTTTGGGTTGAAATCCATGAATCTTCACACATGATAGCTCATTTATGAGAACACTTTTCTAAAATAATTACCGTATTACAAGTTTATTATTTTTCCTGGAAACTTGGTCACATATAATGACACAATGCGAAGGTTTTCCAATTTTTTGATTTTTTTTTAATTTTTTATGCCCGTTTCAAAATGCGGTCAAAACGGTGGGCTTGACCGTTCCTAGCTAGTGGTTGAATCTTGTTAAACTTTTGACGTTTCTCTGATTAAATAGATACTTATGTACCTAGAAATGATTTTTGGAAAAAATAAATAGCAAACTATGAGGCAGCTGCAGTTCAAATTTGACCCGCTTCCAGCTGAATCGGCGGGAATTTGTCTTTTTCACCAGAGGTGGATCAAAACTTTTGGAACCCAACCATTTTGTCAATTGTTCATTAAATATGTCCTAATATTTTATAAAATTGATTTGGTCCAATTTTGCAACAAATATGTTATTGGTCCTTCACAAAAAAAACTCATTTTTGACACTAGAAAAATGATTTAAAATAGTTAGAAAGATCAGAAATGCATACAAATTGGTGCTCATCCATAAAATGTGGTCTAACTTGAGTGAAAATTTGTGTGATGCCCTTTTGCAAAATATTTTTGATAGCTGCTTCACAAATTATTTTAAATCACAGATTCTCAGACCAATCAGAACACTTCTCACGGATCACCCCACTCTATCTCATCTGAACCGTCCAAACCAGGCGGATCCAACGTCTCCCACTCGCTCTCAGCAGGCCAAGCCAAACCCTAACTCCACTCCTCTCCCCTCTCTCCCCCGATCCAGATCCACTCCTCACAGCCGCCACCTACCTCCCGCCCCTGATCCAGATCCCGCCGCCCGCGCCCGCGCGCCACCACCCGCTCCTCCTCGCCTCCCGTAGGACGCAGACCCCACGCCTCTCTTCCTCCGCCCGCCCACCCACCCCGTCCCTTCCGCCGCATAACGAACACAAGCCGGAGGAGGAGCCGATGCCGCCCCCCAGATCCGCCCCAACCCTAGCCTCGCCGCCAACGCCGTCACCCCCCTCTCCGGCACCGCCGCCGCCGCCATTACAGGTACCCTCTCCGCCCCCCGTAGCAGTCGCCGGGATTCCTGGGTTTTCTGTTCGAGCCCGCGTCGCGCGCTGAGCCCAGGCCCAGTGGCGGCCGATCTGACTGCCTGCGCGCTGCAGGGGACGCGTGCGCCCGCGGCATTACGGGGGTTTGTTTTTGTTCGGTGTCTCATGGTGCGAGCTGGTTCAATATGACGCGACTCGTCGGCGCAGGGTGATCGATCGAGGAGGGAGAGGGGAGAAGCTTGGCCGAGTGGATCGATCCGTTCGGTCAGGGTGGGGACCAAGGAGCGGAGGATGTCGAGGAGGGCGGTGAACCCTGGCCGCCGGGCCTCGGACGGGGGCCTACCCACCGTCGCCAGCCTGCTCCACCACCTGTGCTCACCATGGCACTGCTCGCCCTGGTAACCACCTTTCCCCCATCTCTCCCTCGCAGGAGTGCTGATGCAGTTGTCTGGGATTGTACGCATGTTTGCCTTCTGAATGCTGACAACGCTTCTGCTGCTGCTGGTTGGTTGTTTGTATGTTCGTTGCAGGGAGTTATTATTCTCATCGTCTACTTCAACAGCGGCTCAGGTGGGTTGCAAATTCCCAGCTTCGGTACGCGTTTTCCTTGTCGTGTGTGCTTGTAATTGCTGTGTAGATTGCAAAATGGCTGGCAAAACAGCAGCAGTGCCATGAAAGCAGCTATGTTTCTTGTTCTTTGCTCTGCTCTGCTTTAAACTAAACTTGTTTCAGTTAGCAACTCGATACTGAATTTGAGAGTATTGGTGCTTGTAATGATGTTATTGTGATAATGTATCTAGTAGAGTATATTTTACTTCATTTCAGTCCTCAATTCAAGCTACTATGAGTTAACGATGGTTTGGTATATGAGTTGGTATCACTTCTTCTATTTCGAAATTGACATATGAGTTGCTTATGTTCAGTAAATTTCATGAATGTATGAGTGTTTGTCCATCAAAATCAAGAGGTGTAGTATATATCTACCAGGGATAGTAATTATTGTTGCTTACAGGTTACCAAAGTGTTGCTTTCAGAAGGTTTTACTTGCTTGGTTGATTAGTGTTTTTCTGTAGAACAGACTCCGGGCTGTGTATAATGGGCATTTTGGGCTGTGTATAATGGACATTTCTAATTCACGTGTATCATTGAGTGTATTATTTTCCTGTTGAGCATGTATTTCGAGTCGCTCGACTAGTCACGACTAGTCTATGAGTCGCAAAAATATGGTTAACTTAGCTTAGCGTCGACTCGCGACTCTGAGTCGCGACTAGTCACAACTTAGGCTCGACTTCTTCCGAGTCGCTGCCCCAGAGTGACTTGCATGAGTCGTGACTCGAAAACCATACTTGAGTTTTAACTATAGAAGAGAAATCATCTATTTCGTTACAGTTTCGTTCGACTTATCCTTTGGTTTCAACTATACATCAGAGTGTATCATTGAGTGTATTATTTTCCTGTTGAGTAGCTTTATCTGTCATATCTAGCTCAAGTAGCAGTTTCCAGTGAAGAAAAAATTTCAGTACCATGCATTTATCTGAGTCTCATGTAGTTTCAGAAACACATGCATTTATCTGCCATGCTCTGTTTTTCCTGAGGATAAAACTCCACTGTAATTCTTAAAACTCTCCCATAGTATCACAAACATATTGCATCGCCAGCCTGCATGTATCATCTGTATTCTTCCATTGGTCCTGAGGATAAAGCTCCTCTGCATTGCTTAAAAGAATGGGAGTTTGTGAGGGATGTTCTATAGAGCTCTGCAACAACTATTCTTGTCTGATAATCGATGTCCTCTTATCGCTGAGAAAGTCGAGTAGTTACAGTACGTGTGCTGCTACGTCCCTTGTAGTTTGAGGTAGATCTTGTGGTCCCTTTTAAACGGATTTAGTTGGGAGATCTTGTGGTCTGATAATGTCTGGAATGGAGCACTAGAGGTCTGCAAAGTACACTTGACATAGGTAGTTTTAATCATCAGAATGCATCTCTCTTTCCACTAGTTCTGTAAGGATTGCAAAGTTTACTTTCTTTTTGTTTGTTCCATGGAGTATTTCCTTGGCTGATCTTGAACTCATGATGATCTTATTTGCAGGACAAGTATGAGTGTGTGCTGAAGGCCAATGGCAATCTGGAAAAAGCAAGTTCAGTCCTTGGAGGTACTTTTGCAACTCCTCAGCTTAAATTCATCATACTTATCTAGTTTATCGAAAAAAGCATACTCATCTAGTTAGTTATCTTGCAAGAAATGCCTGCCAAGTTAAATCTGAGTAATCAGATTCTACTCTCCTGGTTGAATTGTTGTCTCCACATTGTTGTTGATCCTGCTGAAGCCATTGCTGTGAATCTATCTTCAGGAGAAGTACACCAGCGCGACACGGGTGAATGACAAGTAGGAGGAGGAGGTTCTGTTCCTCAAGGTACATCTGAATTTAAACCAATCTTGTGCAGTGCCACTATGCATCTACATTTCGTGATGAGTTAATCATGTGCCTGATGTGGAGTTGACACTGAATGTGTTATGCAGGAGAAGTATGAGGCTGTGCCTGAGAGGAACACCAGGCTAGAGCAGCAGGTGGCTGCTCTGTCCACTTCTTTCCTGTCTCTCAAGGTACAACAAAACCTGCCTTCTAGGCCCCTGAAGTGGCTAAACCTCCTCCTCTACCACCAATCAGCTAGCAGATTAATTAATTCGTGAGTGGTATCCTCTACACCCATGTTCTGCTGTAGCTTCTAGTATGTGTTTATCTACAAAATCTGTATGGTCAAAATCTGTAGTTATTGTGGATAGCAATATGTTACTGAATTTACTTTATTTGTATGTATGGTCATCTACAGATGCATATCTTGTAGAAAAATATATTGTTACACAAATTGTAACAAGGATTTTGCAACTTTAAGCAGTGTTTAAACTTTACACCCAGAGCTACTTGGAAGAACTAAAACTATTCTGCTGCTAGTGTTTGTTTACAGAGAGCCTGCTTATCTTATAGAGTCTTTGTTGCACCCTTGGTTGTCGAGCTAGCAAGAAATATATTGCAGGCGCACACCTTGGTTGCCATTTCTCGATCTGTGGAGTCGCCCAACCGTATTTTAATCTCTTCCTCCAACGAATGAATGAGGTCGGAGGGATACACCCATATTTTAATCTCTATCTGTGTGTACTCTCCCTTATCTGCTTGCCTACTTGGCTGCACTCTTGTTACGGCTCCATTCATATCTATGTGTACACTTGAAATTTGTTATGTACTTTCTTTGTATGGTCTGGTCATCTACACATGCATCTGTTGTAGACAAATACTATATTGTTATGTTACACATGCATCTACACATTCATCTGTTGTAACACCAAGTTTGGTCTATTAACATGGCGTTGATTTTGTGCTGCAGATTTGGAAGCTGGGAATATGTGGAGTGCTAAGTTGAAGAGACCTGGAGTATCTAGACTGTGATTGCCATTGTATATGTGTTATATGATAATGTAACACAATGATTCTACTATTGTATCTTTGTTGTATGATGTATTGAACTGATTCTGGCTGTTATGTGAAGTACTATGTGTGTTCTCTATCTGTTCCCATTTGAATGTTGGTGATTTATTTACTAGCAAATTGAAATTTAAAGAAAATGACCTTGACAATTGGGACCCATTTACTAGAAGAACCTGACAATTGGGACCCATCTGAATAGTGGACCCATCTTAAAAGAAGAAATACTTGAACTACTCAGCCAAAATGGCCATGGCCCAAAAATAAAAAGGTTGCGATGTTGGGCTTGGCCCATGAAGCTAACAAAAATTGACAGAAAAAATAAACTAAATTGGCTGAATTAATGGGCTCGGCCCATATAAACATCGAGTTGGACCGGGCTGAATCTTGTGCCACGTCAGATTGCCACGCTGGATGCCTACGTGGCCTGGGGAGGTTGCTAGTGACCAAAACGCCACAATAGACGTATTTTGGTCATAAACGTCTACGACCATTCCAGAAGAAAGGTCGCTATAGTCAGTTTACGACGGCCAGCTTTTAACCTTATGTTTTTGGTCACAAAAAGGTCACAAATGGAAATTTGTGACCATTCAATGACCAATAGTGGTGGTCACAAGTTGACATATTTCTTGTAGTGCATGCTTTATGCAAACTAAATCAAAATAATTGCAAACAAAACTCCCCCTGGGACTCTTGTTAGTTGGAGGCACTCGTTGTTTCGAGCAAGCCATGGATTGATGCTTGTTGGTGGAAGGGGGAGTATAAACTTTACCATTCTGTTTGGGAACCGCCTATAATGTGTGTAGCATGGAAGATATTGCCATCTCTTGGTTGTTATGTTGACAATGAAAGTATACCACTCAAAATATTATTCACCTCTGTTTCAAAACCGAGCTCTGGCACCTCTACAAATCCCTGCTTCCCTCTACGAAGGGCCTATCTATTTACTTTTATGCTGAGTCATCGTCCTCTTATTAAAAAGCACCAATTGGAGAGCACCGCTGTCATTTGTATTCATTACTGTTAGTTTACATTGAGTATGACTTGATTGGATCTCTTTTACCATGAATTACAATGTCTAGTCAGTCCTTGGTCTTTAAAGGTGCTCTGCATTTATGTTTTGCGGTCTCAGAAAGGGCTAGCGAGATACCACCTTGTTATATCATATTATGATTGTTTTGAGAAAGTGTTGTCATCCGAGATTTATTATTATGGCTCGCTAGTTGATTATGCTATTGATATGAGTAAACTTGAGACCTATGCGTTATTGTGAATCTGGTTAATTATAATTTTTGCTGAAAACATGAATGCTGGCTTTACATATTTACAACAACAAGAGCAAACAGAGTTTGTAAAAGTTTTTTTTATCACTTTTAGTTTGTCAACTGAATTGCTTGAGGACAAGCAAAGGTTTAAACTTGGGGGAGTTGATAAGTCTCCAACGTATCTACTTTTCCAAACACTTTTGCCCTTGTTTTGGACTCTAACTTGCATGATTTGAATGGAACTAACCCAGACTGACGCTATTTTCAGCAGAATTACCATGGTGTTATTTATGTGCAGAAACAAACATTCTCGGAATGACCTGAAACTTCACGGAGCCACTTTTCAGAAAATATGAAAAATACCTACAAAAGATGAAGGCCAGGGGGCCCATCACCTCTCCACGAGGGTGGGGGGCGCGCCTGCCCCCTAGGGCGTGCCCCCCTACCTCGTGGGCCCCATGTTGCCTCTCCGAATCCAACTCCATATATTGTGTTTCAGGGAGAAAAAAACCAGAGAGAAGAAATCATCGTGTTTTACGATACGGAGCCGCCGCCAAGCCCTAAAACTTCTCGGGAGGGCTGATCTGGAGTCCATTCGGGGCTCTGGAGAGGGGAATCTGTTGCCATCATCATCATCAACCATCCTCCATCACCAATTTCATGATGCTCACCGCCGTGCGTGAGTAATTCCATCGTAGGCTTGCTGGACGGTGATGGGTTGGATGGGATCTATCATGTAATCGAGTTAGTTTTGTTAGGGTTTGATCCCTAGTGTCCACTATGTTCTGAGATTGATGTTGCTATGACTTTGCTATGCTTAATGCTTGTCACTAGGGCCCGAGTGCCATGATTTCAGATCTGAACCTATTATGTTTTCATCAATATATGAGTGTTCTTGATTGTATCTTGCAAGTCTATAGTCATCTATTATGTGTTATGATCCGTTAACCCCGAAGTGACAATAATCGGGATAGTTACCAGTGATGACCATAGTTTGAGGAGTTCATGTATTCACTATGTGTTAATGCTTTGTTCCGGTTCTCTATTAAAAGGAGGCCTTAATATCCCTTAGTTTCCGTAAGGACCCCGCTGCCACAGGAGGGTAGGACAAAAGATGTCATGCAAGTTCTTTTCCATAAGCACGTATGACTATGTTCGGAATACATGCCTACATTACATCAATGAACTGGAGCTAGTTCTCTGTCACCCTAGGTTATGACTGTTACACGATGAACTGCATCCGGCATAATTCTCCATCACTGATCCATTGCCTATGAGATTTCCATATATTGTTCTTCGCTTATTTACTTTCTCGTTTCTATTGCTATCATCATTACAAAATACCAAAAACATTGCTTTTACTACTGTTACGTTTTGCTACCGTTACCACTACTATCATATTACTTTGCTACTAAACACTTTGCTGCAGATATTAAGTTTCCAAGTGTGGTTGAATTGACAACTCAGCTGCTAATACTTGAGAATATTCTTTGGCTCCCCTTGTGTCGAATCAATAAATTTGGGTTGAATACTTTACCCTCGAAAATTGTTGCGATCCCCTATACTTGTGGGTTATCACCTGCTCGTTGGTGCCGATGCGCGTCGGTGGGAATGCTCGAAAGGGGGAACAAGTGTGGCAGGACTTTGGGCGGTGAGAGGAGGGGGCTAAATAGGGGTGACCGAATCGGCGAGAGGTGAGCTGAAATCCTCATGCCGATTTTTTGGAGACGTGCGTGAGCTTGCGACATTTCCCTGGTTGCACGAGCTCAGGCCGCATTCCCCTCCCCTGCTTTGCCCGAGCCTGGCTATACAGAAACTGCTAATTTGAGCATAGCTGTTTGGCCTAATCAGGAGGTGCTTTAAACTTCAAGGGATGCAGGCCGAATAGTGTATGTGGGGTACCAAACAGGGCAGGCTCTTTCTACATGGGCCTGGTTAGGCCAAATCCAGGCAACGAAACATGCCTCTACAGAAATTAAAGAGGACCTTGCATGGTACATCCACATGCGCACATGCGCCAAGATCCAAGACAAGGCCCATAATTAATGCATGAAAATTATAAAGGCTAAGAGTATTTCCAACAGCCTTTGTATAATTGCACTTAGTTGCTATCACTACTAGGGAAAATCCTAGCAGTAGCACGGGTTGGAGGCATAATAGTGGCGCGGATGCGCGCTACTGATACGGCGCTACAGCTAATGTTCAGCAGTAGCACGGGTTGAGCACGCTACTACTATGCTACATAGCAGTAGCACCTTTTGGACACCCAGCACTACTTATACACCTTCTGTCGGTGTCAAAACCGGCGGATCTCGGGTAGGGGGTCCCGAACTGTGCGTCTAAGGCGGATGGTAACAGGAGGCAGGGGACACGATGTTTTACCCAGGTTTGGGCCCTCTTGATAGAGGTAAAACCCTACGTCCTGCTTGATTGATCTTGGTGATATGAGTATTACAAGAGTAGATCTACCACTAGATCAGAGAGGCTAAACCCTAGAAGCTAGCCTATGGTATGATTGTATGTTACATCTATATCGACTAGCCTGGCCTCGGTTTATATACACTACAAGAAATATGTCAACTTGTGACCCTCACTATTGGTCTCTGAAAGGTCATAGTTTTTCATTTGCAACCTTTCTGTGACCAAAACCAGAAGGTCAAAAGCTGGCGGTCGTAAACTGGAATTATTGACCTTCTGTAAAAGGTCGTTGGTTCTTTGACCAAATTTTTTGTCACTAGCAACCTCCCCAGGCCACGTAGGCATCCAGCGTGTCAAGCTGATGTGGCACAAGAATCATCCCGGTCCAATTCGGTGTTTTACATGGGACGAGCCCAACAATTCGGCCTTTCTATTATTTTTTCCCCTATGAATTATGTTCAGTTACATGGGTCAAGCCCAACATTTCAGTCTTTTATTTATTTCTTGGTCGTGGCCTTTTAACATTTGTTTGGGCCTAGGCCATTATATTTTGTTGCTGGTCCCACCAATCAGATGGATACCACTTGTCATAATCTCACACATTAGACCCACGTGACAGAAAATTCAAAAGTGATTTCATAAGTGGGCTCCATGAGTCAGGTTACATTTCACACGCTTTGAAACCACATAATGAATATTTCAAACAGAACATAACAAATGTAGTTCGTCAAAGAAGGATAAATAAGTCAACTACAATCTGTACATAGTCTATTACAATATTATTCAAATCTTTCCAGTCTATTACACATAAGACAGAACATATAACTCTTTGCTACACGGCTTAGAACTTCAAATATACTTCCTAGTTCACTTTGCTGGAGCTCTTGTAAATGAGAGCAAACACCATTTTCGGGTATGTTTGTAGAGGCTGAACCAAGGCATCTAACAATAAACCAAAAGAGTTAGAAACAAAATAAAAACAAATATACAAAGCAGATAGGGACTAAATCCTGAAGTATATGTACATGTAACAGTAACAACCACAACAAATAGCTAGTTAAGAGCAAAATAGAATAATCTTACAACAGAATATAACCACACATCACCTCTATCTATTATGTGTGTATAAGTAAAGAAAATTATGTACCAATAATTATATTATGGGACAGAGGGAGTAGTACATATGATTACTTTCAGGTTATAATTTTTCTTCACCTACAGTCTACTCCTATATTCAGGGAACCTTAGTCAGTATCACTAGTGAGCTAGAACAAAACAAAGCAAAATAAAGGTGTTGGCTATATAAGTGAAGACTATTCATGGCTTTTTAGAACGTACAATAAACCAACAAGGACATACAAGTTGCAAATAATCAAAACTTAGTAGCCACTGAACCTTGCAAAACACATATTGCCGCATAGTTCATCGAAAAGAAAGATGATCACAATAACAATTAACAAGATTGTGGTGGCCAGAAGACCACCACCACAGATGCAAAAATTGAATCATCCCAGGCATCACAGTAAGTCACGGCTCAATGTCCAGACCATCTCAGGACAGGGGAAGAGACAGGAGGCAAGGGACTCACCTGAACCAAGGATGGGGCAGCCACCAACGCCAAATAGTAGTCATTTTGCAGAGGGAGAAGCCAAGGTAGTGAATGAGGAGGAAGTAGTCTGCCCAGCCATAGCAGCCAGCCATGGAGGTTCACATGCCTATACTAAAGAAAGAAATAACATTTTAAACGATAGCGTTGTTTTCAACATGCATTGGTAAAAAATACCGAAGATCAAATACCAGCTACTAGATAGTAGAACCTATTAACAACCAAGTTCCAGAAACTAGGAGATAAAACCATGTGTAGTATCACATTCTTGACAGGTAGAACATAAATCTAAACCATGGTGTTGCCAAATCTAGGAGCAAGTGTTTTAATGGCCAAGAAGCATATCTGTTAAATTACAACTCGGTGCAAATGAAAGACTAGAACTCCAAACAACACTTTTTTCAATGCAATCTGTGCAGGAAGCACAACAACAATCAGTGCAAATGCACAACTCTACTCATAGACAAACAGATGTAGCCAGGTGACTCCCCTGATGGCCAACTGTAGTGTGGTGCAGCCATGCCAGAATCAATCATTCATTCATCATACAGTCTTACAGATGCAAGAAATGTTTGCTAGTGATGCAAGGAAACGTACCACCTACTCCAAATCATAATTGCTTGTAAATAGGAATGATCTTTTCCATGACACAAGCACGGAAAGTACAAAAAAACACCCATGCACATGAAATAGAACAAGGTACTACTATAGCAGCACAAGAGAGGGAGCTAGAAGGTAGGAGACGGGCTCACATGAGAGGAGCTAGAAGCTAGTGTTGTTGCTCTAGTACAGAAATTAATCAAGCGAGTATAGGAGACACACACGTGCTACTGCTAGTATCTACAGATATCAATTAAGCTGGATGTGTGTGTGTGCGCTTGAGCTAGCTTAGTACGTACATTCCATGGTTTGCCTCCAAAACTAACAAAGAATGCTAGCATCAACAAAATCCATGGTTGGCACATGTAGCGTGAGCAGGAGAGCTCGTCCGCTCTATCGCCACACTAATGCTTTCCAGGCAAAGGTGGAAGATTCAGTTACAAGTAAGACCTGATTCTAGTGTTCCACTTACAAAAGCCAAGCTACAACAGTTTTAATACATAGCCATTTTGTTGTACATAGGTGGATGTAAATCCTCTTCTTACTTTTAAGACAAAATTTCATCTAATCTGAAACAAATGTTATCCCTGCAATATTTTCATGTTCGGTTGAAACACATTTTAGTTTAGTTGGAATCATCTTTCAGCTACCATGGAAAACATTGGACATGAACGATCGAAACAATTTCAGTATGTTGCAATGGAAGCATCTGTCACAAATGGACATATAAACAACATTGTATGAAACTGCTTTCAGTTATCTTTCTACATCAGTGCATGCAATGGACATATAAACAGCATTGTATGAAACTGCTTTCAGTTATCTTTCTACATCAGTGCATGCAGCTTGTCTAGGGAAAAGAAGGATGTGGGCATCCTGCATTCAGTTATCGTTCATAAAATGAATACGTTGGCAAAAATTTGGTATAGGACACTCAACCTAAAATTATGGGGCAATTAGTTTGTTGTAGAGTACTGAAATGCGGGCGGCTGGGTAACCGTAAGAGGAGTAGGTGCTTCTGGAGGAGGAAGTTGTGGCGTCCGTAGCGGATGCAGAGCGTGTGGGAGGAAGGGGAGGATCTTGGCGCAGCGGTGGGGACTAGCTGGATCCGGTCAACAAGGTTGCGAGATCCGAGGCGGAGCTTCTGCTGGTGGTGTCCATGGCCTTGGACGGAGCTCCAATTCATTCCCGATGAGACAAAGAGGCCGCAAGGTGACGGAGAGCGAAGGGAAAGGAAAAGGAGGAGGAGCAGGAGGAGGGGATGGGGACAAGATGAACCTCGCCAACGACGTCGGGGAAGAGACGGCATCCATGGCGGCGGCTAGGGTTAGTCGCGTGCTTGTGGGTGTGTCACGCGAGGAGCACCAAATCCTGTCGGTGGAGACGGTACAGCGGCCAGAGGAGAGCCCGGTGGAACTGCTCGATCTGGATGGGAAGATGGTGCAGCGGGAAGAGGAGCTGCTCGATCCAGATAGGCGGCTGCGTCCCGGATCTCATGGGAGGAAGCGCTATGCGCCGCCCTGATCCCGGATCCGGCGGCCTCTAGCCTCGTCGTTGCCATCGCCGGTGGCTGCTCTGGCTGGCGCCATAGTGGTGGCTGGGTCTGGATCGGGGAGAGGGAGGTGGAGGTGGCAGTGGCAGGGAGGAACGGAGCTCTAGGGTTCGGGCAAGAGGGAGAGAAGCTGGATGAATGGATCGATGGATGGATGCTTTCTGCGGTGGGCTGGATGAATTGATCAATGGATGGATGTTTGCCATGTCACTAATCCATGCCACACCAGATTCCACCAATCATCATTCAGCTTGTGTAATTTTGTTTTTTCCTTTCTTTATTTATATTTTGTACCCTCTTATTCTAGGTAAACATTCAACATATTACCCGCTTATATTTTTTAAAATGACCCAATATTTTGCACAAGTGTGTATCTTGGGACGACAAACAATGTTGATTTTAGGGGTTTTCGTTTTCTTTGCACAAAAAATCATTTTTTAATTTTTGGAGTGCCAATAATCAGGTTTTTTGTGAAGGATCTACCATATATTAGTTGCAAAATTAGACCAAATCATTTTTCTAAAATACTATGCCATATTTAATGCATAATTGACCAAATGATTGGGTGTCAAAAGATTCGAGCAACCTCTAGTGAAAAAGACAAATTTCCGCCGATTCAGCTCGAAGCGGGTCAAATTTGAACTGCGGCTGCCAAATAGTTTGCTATTTATTTTTCCCAAAAATCATTTTTAGGTACAAAAGTATCTATTTAATAAGAGAAACACCAAAAGTTTTCCAAGATTCAACCACTAGCTAGGAACGGTCATGCCCGGCGTTTTGACCGCATTTTGAAACGGGCATAAAAAATTCAAAAAAATCAAAAATTGGAAAACCTTCGCATTGTGTCATTATATATGACCAAGTTGCCAGAAAAAATAATAAACTTGTAATACGACAATTATTTTTAAAAAGTGTTCTCACAAATGAGCTATCACGCGTGAAGATTCAGGGTCTTCAAGCCAAATGATCAATCTTATGGCCACATTCATGGCATAGTTTATTCAAATGATCTCATATTGTGCACAAGGGTGCATCTTGGAATTCCAAACAATGTTGCCTAAGGGAGTTTTCATTTTCTTTGCACGGACAATCGATTTTCCATTTTCCGAATGCCCAAAATGATTTTTTTGTGAAGGACCTACCATATATTTGTTGCAAAATTGGATCAAATCAATTTTCTAAAATACTAGGCCATATTTAATGCACAATTGGCAAAATGGTTGGGTGTCAAAAGTTTTGATCCACCTCTGGTGAAAAAGACAAATTCTCACCGATTCAGCTGGAAGTGGGTCAAATTTGAACTGCAGCTGCCTCATAGTTTGCTCTTTATTTTTTCCAAAAATCATTTCTAGGTACATAAGTATCTATTTAATTAGAGAAACGTCAAAAGTTTTCCAAGATTCAACCACTAGCTAGGAACGGTCAAGCCCGCCGTTTTGACTGTATTTTCAAACGGGCATAAAAAATTCAAAAAAAAATAAAAAAATTGGAAAACCTTCACATTGTGTCATTATATGTGACCAAGTTTCCAGGAAAAATAATAAACTTGTAATACGAAAATTATTTTAAAAAAGTGTTCGCAGAAATGAGCTATCATGCGTGAAGATTCATGGCTTTCAAGCCAAATGATCAATCTTATGGCCACATTCATGGCATAGTTTGTTCAAATAATCTCATATTGTGCACAAGGGTGCATCTTGGAATTCCAAACAATGTTGCCTAAGGGAGTTTTCATTTTCTTTGCACGGAAAATCGATTTTCCATTTTCCGCGTGCCCGAAATGAGTTTTTTTTGTGAAGGACCTACCATATATTTGTTGCAAAATTGGATCAAATCAATTTTCGAAAATCCTAGGCCATATTTAAAGCACAATTGACAAAATGGTTGGGTGTCAAAAGTTTTGATCCACCTCTGGTGAAAAAGACAAATTCCTGCCGATTCAGCTGGAAGCGGGTCAAATTTGAACTGCAGCTGCCTCATAGTTTGCTCTTTATTTTTTCCAAAAATCATTTCTAAGTACATAAGTATCTATTTAATAAGAGAAACATCAAAATTTTCCAAGATTCAACCACTAGCTAGGAATGGTCAAGCCCGCCGTTTTGACCATATTTTCAAATGGGCATAAAAATTCAAAAAAATAAAAAAATTGGAAAACCTTCGCATTGTGTCATTATATGTGACCAAGTTTCCAGGAAAAATAATAAACTTGTAATACAGAAATTATTTTTAAAAAGTGTTCTCAGAAATGAGCTATCATGCGTGAAGATTCATGGCTTTCAAGCCAAATGATCAATCTTGTGGCCACATTCATGGCATAGTTTGTTCAAATGATCTCATATTGTGCACAAGGGTGCATCTTGGAATTCCAAACAATGTTGCCTAAGGGAGTTTTCATTTTCTTTGCACAGAAAATCGATTTTCCATTTTCCGAGTGCCCGAAATGAGTTTTTTTTTGTGAAGGACCTACCATATATTTGTTGCAAAATTGGATCAAATCAATTTTATAAAATACTAGACCATATTTAAAGCACAATTGACAAAATGGTTGGGTGTTAAAAGTTTTGATCCACCTCTGGTGAAAAAGACAAATTCCCGCCGATTCAGCTGGAAGTTGGTCAAATTTGAACTGCAGCTGCCTCATAGTTTGCTCTTTATTTTTTCCAAAAATCATTTCTAGGTACATAAGTATCTATTTAATCAGAAATACATGGTTTTGTGGCGATACATCGAGGTTTGGACGGTGGCCGAGGGCCCCAACTCCAAAGCGCGTAGACTCGCATGCCCGCCGCGTGGTCAGCGCATGATTGTGGCATTGCCATGCGTTCTGGGAAGCCTAGGCATGTCTAGTAGGTTGGGCACTCCCGAGGTAGATGCCAGGAAGAAAATAATAACATAAGAATCCCACGGAGAGACCGAACTGAGCTCAAACATGAATTAGCAGCCAAGTGTTTGATTAGCGGTATGAGAAATTCACAAGGCCAATGGGCCTGAGTTTTGTCTGAGTATGATCATCTACTAGGGAGACTCTCTTGGCAAATTTTCAGCTCAAATGGAGGTGTTTGGATGGCACTTGCTTTGCAAAGTACCACATCGGGCAGAAATATGGATGTTGAAGCTGGGCTCAAAATAATGAATGGATTGAGCTGTAATTTGGTGGGGGTGGTTATTTGGGCATAGGAAAGCACTGTAGAAAATTGATACCATTTCGACATGCCAAAGTGGTACTTCCTTCACAATGCTATTCCCTGGACAGAAACTTGGGAAAATTAGCGATAGAAATTGGATAAATGAAATGAGCTCAAATTTGGTGTAGGTAAGTTACATAGGTATGGTCATGCCCTGGTAAATTTTCAGATCATTTGGGTAAGCCTAGCTAGTACTTACTTCACAAAGTATCTCTCGAGATAGAAACTTTGGAAATTTCCTGAGAAAGATTTACCAGGAAAATGGAGCTGAATATTAACATGTGGCAATGACTTGGGTATGGAAGAGTGCCCAAAAAGTTTGAGGGTAATAGGAGGGATCTGGATAACACTTGCTTTGCAATGTGCCAATCTGGCCATAAAATATAAATTGAACCTGGGCTCACATAGATGCTTTGACTGAGCTGCAATTTGGAGGAGGATGATAATTTGGGCATATGAAGGAACTGTATAAATTTCATGTCATTTGGATATATAAAAATGGTACTTCCTTCACAATGCTTCTAGGTGGAAAAAAACTTTGGAAATTTGTCGAGTAATATTTACTGGGCAAATGGAGCTGAATTTTGTCATGAGGCAATGATTTGGATAGGAAAGAGTGCCCAAAAAATTTGAGGGCAATCAAGAATATATAAATAGCACTTCCTTCACAAAGTATTGTTGTGAACAGAATAGGAAAATGAATATTATGGAATTATTTTTGAACTAGGCAAGGAAGGATTTTTATATATTTGACGAAGATATGACCCAAAGAATTTATGAGATTTTTTGGGGAATTTTGGGAATGACAGAAATATAGGTTGCTTCACAACCTAGGGCAAAAATTGACACATGCACATGACACATAGGCAAAACTGATGAGATGGCGCCTAGTCATCACAAACCACCACAACTTACAAGGCTATGACCATCTATATTGGTCGTTAACAACTAGAGATAAGGCAGCGAACCATCGTTGTTTGCTTTATGACCATTTCGTGTAAGTAAATTACGACCATTCTGACCGAAATGGTCGCAATGGTTTAGGGTTTGCAGCCCCCCGAACAGCTTTTGACCAATTGGTCTCAAATGGTCATAGATCTATGACCAATTCTTCCAGGGTCACTGACAGAAGGTCACTAGTTGACATATTTCTTGTAGTGATAATGCACTAGAGGCCTAGGATAACAAGAGTCCTAGCCGAATACGCCGGTGGGGAGAAGTCCTTGTCTTGATCGCCAAGTCTTGTGGAATCTTCCTTGTATGCGGCAGCTGTCCGACCTGGCCCATGAGTATACGGCCATGGGGGTCCTCGGCCCAATCTAACAGATCGGGAGATGACGTGGTGAGTACCCCCTAGTACAGGACACCTTCAGTAGCCCCCTGAACCGGTCTTCAAGTTAGGGACGCTCCTCGATTCTTCTGAATCTTCATCTTCGGTCATCGGTCTTGAAAACTAGTTCAACAAATCTTCTCATCTTCGATCTTGAGGATGGCCGAAGTGCATTCGAAGAGTTTACACATTGGGTATCCGAGGAGTCCCTTTAAGTTTCCGGCTTTTATCAATGCCTTGTTATTTTTATGCCACACCTCGGGTTTTGAAGTTGTTCCCAAGAGGCAGTGTCCTATTGCGTCTGAGCTCCAACGCCGAACTGCATCCAAGGTATCTTTTGCAGCCGAGCACCAATGTCGGACTGCTTCCGAGCTCCAACGCCGAAATGTATCCGAGCTCCAACGTCGGACTGTGTCCAAGCTCTAACGCCGGACTATATCCAAGATGTCATAGATCATCTTGGTCCAAAAAAGTTGAAGGAGTTTAGCCGAGCTTAATGCCAGAAATGCCCTCTATGGAGCTAGCCGCTAGCGCCCGAGCTTTATGCCAGACTGCTTCCAAGGCGGTGAGCCACCCCGACCGCGGGCTGATTTTTGTGAATATTTTTAACTGGTGTAGTTTATTCTCTGCCGATGTATATCCAGTAGCCCTCAAGGTGTGTATCAGTCTAAAACCCAAGATGCACCTGAAGGCAGGCATAAAACCACTGTTCCCAGTAGCCCCTGAGACTCAGGTCGATGCGCAAAATCAGCCTGAGGATTAACTCCTAGCTCGGCAGCATGCATAGGAATAAAAACGTAGTGTAATATATTTAGAAATAATAATGATCAGCGGACGGGCCCCTGAGAGAGGGTCGTGAGAAGTCGCCATGATATATTATCTTGATGCCAGATAGGTCCAGATGATACTTATTGTTTTTCTGAAGACACGCTTTCCCATAGTTCAATCAAGCCGAATACTGAGCCCTTTGAATTTTCTGCATTGAATAGGCAATGCAGTAGCCCGCGAGACATTGGTCGGGTGGCAACACCAGATCAGGGGATCGATGTGCCCCTTTAATATTTGTAAATAATGAGCGCAAAGCCCAGTAGCCCCCGAGCCTTAATGTGGGCACGGGTGGCCGAATTAAGGATCGATATCCAGAGTAAAATCACAGATTATGTGTAATGATTCTATGTATCCAAGTACTTTACATCATTATTTTGACTCCATTGTGACCGTTTATCAGTTGAAAGTTACCCATTGTCGACCTCTACCCCTTGGTAGATACTACGCAGGGTGTTTTCGCAATAACAAAACAACCCTTAGTCGATGTCTCGGTGCCCGAAGGCGGTCGTGTTAGCGGAAACGAGGCAATCAGATATGCAGGGTTTATAACTTTCGCTTAGTCATAGGAGCTTTAAACTGGGGAAGCTAGATATGAGCCCCCGGTTAGTGTTCGGCGACATCCGAGGTCAAGCCGTAAACACTTCGGCCAATGTTATGAACGGCCCATCATTTAACATAGTCATCGGATCGCTGACCAGTTTATGCCTATTGTGACAGTCAGTTTTCAGCTTTCTCCACTGAGGTTCTTAACCATACGAGCTGGAAGCACAATCACAGTGGTTCTCCCACACACCTAGCCGAACAAAGCGGAACATAGGAGGCAAGCACAGGAGCCGGGCAACCCAACTATTGACCGAAGACACAATTCGAAACCGATGCATATATGGAAATATACGAGAGTGTTTTTGCCGAATCTCTAAAGGTGTCCGGCGTTGCACTGCGAGACTTGTGCTGAAAACACACAAATAGTTTGAAAGTGCTATAAGCTTGTAAAACCAAAAAACGTCAGTAAAAACTTGACGTCCGAACAAGATCAAGTGTCCTGTGCCAATCCAAAAATTGGACTGTAGAAAAAAAAGTGCTTATGTTGTGCTTTAACATGACACATCCTATCTCAAGACTTCAAGCGGGTTAGCCTACGGCTTCAACCTCCTATCCCGAAGGCGGAGTACTTATCATTAGGCCAGTTTAGCAAACTAAACTCTAGCGGCTTTGAGAGAGAAATTAGGCTCCCCGGCTAGTGACCACACACTCGTGTCGAAAAAAGGAGTGATAAATAATGATAATAATAAAAAACTTTGCAACGACTAAGAAGAACACTTATTATAAAACGGCTCATATAAATTTAAGAGCCCCCAAGTGACTTGGGTAAAAGGATTTTATGTATAATGATTCTATGTACCGAAGTACTTATATCATATTTGTGTTCACCCGAACTTTAAACGCGTCTTAACCGATCGTCGGCTTCTTCCTCTTCAGTCAAGGGCCGAAGAGTGTTATGTACTCCACCTGTCGAGAATATCGATGGTGTTTCCGATAACCAGGCAATCAGGCCATAAGGCTCTAACAGACAAAGCGCGCTCAGGGAACTTATGCTATATTACTGATGAAGTGTAAGAAGCATGTTCGAAGAAAATAGTACCCCCACCGATACCTTTCTTCGGTTGCTCATTGCTACTATGAGACTTGTGCAATAGATTTGTTGTACTCATGAGTTCCGTTGTGTGACGACCATAATTGAAAACTATAAGAGCGCTAGCTTTCGGCTTCACCCAGTCTGAGGTCCGTCTCGGATGACCCGATCGTGATAATCGCAGAGGTGCTCCCTTTACTCCCTAGCCGAACAATCGGGAACGTAGGGGTAAACACAGGAGCGAGGCAACCTAGCAAGCAAATCGCTTAAGTCAACATGGTGCATATTGTGGCGTAATACACGAATAAGGAACGAAGCCGTACAAGTGTAATCATTTGCAAGAGGAAAGGCTTCATAAAGGAAGCCCCCAAGTAAACGGGGTATTTGAATTTGTGTGTCACAAACAAAGTTTTGACAACACAAGCAACTTTTTTCCAAAAAAGTATAATGCTTGGTCGAACCGAACACAAGTTAAAAATTTAAAACTTCGAGCATGAAGGCAACTTAGCTGGTTAATGTGTTTGGTATTGATGACGCGGTCCGAGCTTGATGCGGGACAAGGTTCCATCCCCCAAGCCAGTCCCAAGGTGGCAGAGCAAAGAGCTCGGCACTCCGAAGCAATGACATAGCACGGTCAATGCAGGCCGGCAGAGTGATGCCGAAGTCCCCCGTCCAGCCGAGGTGACGTGGTATGTCAGTACGCCGAGTTGACGATACTGCCCAACCCGGATCATTTTCCTGTGCACAAAAAATAGTGCAAATCGGAGATAGTAGTAATAATAATAATTTAAAAAAATCGTTGCATAATAAATAATTTATGCAAAGTGAGTAATAAAAGAAATATGGCCTGGCGCCGAAGTCAATGTCGATGCAGGGCGTCGGCGTGATGCGGTAAAGGCGTGGCAAAGCCTAAATTCACAGGTCGGTCCGAGTTCCGGATGCGGCGTTCGCCGGACCATGTACGAAAACTGACTGAACCACCATGCGACCTCGTTAATGCGGCCACCATTTGATAGACCTGTGTACATATGATGGACAAACTAGAGTAATAATTTTTTGGGAAAAATGAACCCAAACAAGCAAAAAATACTATGATTAATAGCACCTGGTTTATTTGTTGTAGCAATCCGAAGAAAGGTGAATCCCAAAATTGGGACTCAATCCGCACACCCATTGCCTGATGGGCGATAAAGCGACGGCATGGCGATGCTGGCAAAGGTTGGCTCATCGAGGCAAAGCCCTCGGTCAAGCTAACGTGACGGAGCTGGTCGGCTAGTGACACCGAAGTCTCCGGATTAGGTTGATGAAGAGATGGCGAAGCCCCCGGTCCAGCCGAGGTGTCGAAGCCTCGATGTCAGCCGATGATTCGAAGTAGGTCGGCGTGATGGACACCGACTTGAAGAAGCAACAGTGCGGCCCTGCCGATGCAGGTTGTGACGTGGTCAATGCCGGCTTCATGAAGTGACCGTGCGGCGATGTTGGAGATGATTTATCCTTCACGATGCCGAACTCTTGTTCAGCTTGCCGAGATGATGATCTGAAGAAGTTGAGCTCGGCTCAACAAAGTGACGACGTGTCTAGCGCAGGTCGGCAGCCTTGGAGCAATATTGCCAGACTGGTTTGACACCAGCATGATGATGAAGATGACCTCAGGGGAGGCTTAAAATTTTACGGGCACGTGTTTAAAAACGACGCACAATACCTAGAAGAGAATCCCTCTAAAAAGGTTGTCCAATATCACGTTCATAAAGAAAAATGAATTCGGGTCGGATCCGTATTTGTGCAGAAAACAGATCCGAAAATTGGTCCACTCATCGGAATGTTCCCGGAGTCTGAACCGTCGGATCGAGCTGAAATTTTGGGGGATGGTAGATATGGGAATTCCGCAGTAAATGAACGATTGGATCTTCCAAAGGACCTCCGAGTTGGGATCTGGAGACAACGCCCTAAACTCATCCAGATTCCCGTCCAGATTTGATAGGGCTCCGGTATATCGTAGATTGTCGGAGATTCCTTCATCGGAACTCGACGAAATTTTGCATGGTTGTTGTAGACGTAATTATGTACTATTCCACTGAAGCAATCGTCAACCCAGCGCTCGAGGAGGCGGTGACGGCGGATACAAGTTCGCTGTCCATAAAAGCAGCACGGCCTCCCGAGGGCAATGTTGACGTTGAGCCCTCGAGCTCCATGGATGATTCCTCCATGATCTTGATAGAGATCGGAGTTGGTGTTGATGAAGGCCCTCGTTCGAACATGACGATCGGAGGCAGGGCACATTCCTCGGTCAAGCCAAGGTGACCAGTCGAGCTGATGACGAAGATGTCGATGTCGCAGTTAATCTGCAGACGAGCCATCGATCTTTTTGCCGACCACACAGCGGAACTCTCAATGAAAGCACCAATGTCGGTGTCAAAACCAGCGGATCTCGGGTAGGGGGTCCCAAACTGTGCGTCTAAGGCGGATGGTAACAGGAGGCAGGGGACACGATGTTTTACCCAGGTTCGGGCCCTCTTGATAGAGGTAAAACCCTACGTCCTGCTTGATTGATCTTGATGATATGAGTATTACAAGAGTAGATCTACCACGAGATCCGAGAGGCTAAACCCTAGAAGCTAGCCTATAGTATGATTGTATGTTATATCTATATCGACTAGTCTGGCCTCGGTTTATATAATGCACCAGAGGCCTAGGATAACAAGAGTCCTAGCCGAATACGCCGGTGGGGAGAAGTCCTTGTCTTGATCGCCAAGTCTTGTGGAATCTTCCTTGTATTCGGCAGTTGTCCGAACTGGCCCATGAGTATACGGCCATGGGGGTCCTCGGCCCAATCTAACAGATCGGGAGATGACGTGGTGAGTACCCCTAGTCCAGGACACCGTCACCTTCCTAGCAGTAGCGTGTTTGTTCCACTAGGCGCTACTACTACAACTCCCTAGCGGTAGTGCCTGGTGGGCTACCCGCGCTACTGGTAAAGTTTGCTTTTTTCTGCTGCATATTGCCATTGTATTTATACTGATTTTACATAGCAGTCTCATCATATGATTTTATGATCATGATGAGTTATTATTTCAGTGGGTGAAAGAGACATGGATTAGATTGAAGTGGAGGCAACATGGTGCATATTCAAAGTACTACTAATCCAAACTGCGATCAGTTTGGATTAGTAGTACTTTGGATATGCACCATGTTGCCTCCACTTGAATCTAATCCATGTTTATTTCACGCACTTATATATATAATAACTGATCATGCTCAGAACACTAGTAGAAAACAGGGCTTTGGTCACAGCTCAATATACACATTAGTCCTGGTTGCATTACGAACCGGGACTAATGTGAGCATTAGTCCCGGTTCGAGCGGCTAAAGGCATTAGTCCCAGTTCAAATGAGACCTTTATTCCCGGTTTGAGACACGAACCGGGACTAAAGAGTAGAACCTTAATCCCGGTTTGAGACACGAACCGGGACTAAAGGGTG
>NC_041388.1:8177797-8180137 GCF_002162155.2 Triticum dicoccoides
AAAAACAAAAGAAAATGATAAAAACTTCAAAAAATAAAATCCTTCGAGATGTAGTTACATTACTACATCTACTAGTAAGGAAACTAAAAAACTTAAATTTGGACATGTTTTGCAAAAAAGTGTTATGAAAAAGTAAAACGGCTATAACGTTTGCATACGATGTCGGAAAAAACGTATAATATATCAAAATGTTCAGCACGAAAAGCCGCATCCGATTTTGACGGCCATAGGCCTGTTTGCAAATTTTTAGAATCCTCAAATTCTAAAAGGAAAAAAAGTTATGCTCAAATTTCAGTTTTTTTGAATTTTGGTTAAATCTGGTCAAACTATGGTCAAACTACTTATTCAAGAAGTATTAATGTTACTAAATAATTATTCAAGAATATTAGTGTTACTAAATAATTATTTTAGTTTTTTGAATTTTTGTCAAATCTGGTCAAACTATGGTCAAACAATGGTCAAACTACTTATTCAAGAAATATTAGTGTTACTAAATAATAATTATTTTTTAGAATTATAGTTTCAAACTCAAACAGTGAAACATGTGACTTCATGCTGAAGCTAAACTCCTGAGGGTTAATAGGATTGACATCTTACTATTGTCAGGAAAACAACAAGTGCAGACTTGGAAACGAGGGGGAATAGAACCCAGAAGTTAAGCATGCTCAGGCTGGAGTAGTGAGAGCATGGGTGACCGGCTGGGAAGTTAGATGATATGGAATGATGAGGGGTGATTAGAGATTAGAGGTTAAATTGAGCAGTGATGAGGGGTGATTAGAGATTAAATTGTAAAACAATTCAGAAATTTGAAAATCAGGAAAAAACTAAAAAATCAAAAAAAATTCAAAAAAATGTAAAATTTCATTTAGTCCCGGTTGGTGTTACCAACCGGGACTAAAGGTGGAGCTCCAGACAGCGGCCACATGGAGGGCCTTTAGTCCCGGAACCGGGACTAAAGGGGGGACCTTTAGTACCGATCCTTTAGCCCCGGTTCCATAACCAAGACTAAAGGCCCTCTGGAACCGGGACAAATGGGCCTTTTTCTACTAGTGTAATGATATAACAACTAAGCATCATCATCATTGATAATAACTCTGAAGGAAATATGCCCTAGAGGCAATAATAAAGATATTATTTATTTCCTTATTTCATGATAAATGTTTATTATTCATGCTAGAATTGTATTAACCGGAAACATAATACATGTGTGAATACATAGACAAACAGAGTGTCACTAGTATGCCTCTACTTGACTAGCTCGTTAATCAAAGATTGTTATGTTTCCTAAACATAGACATGAGTTGTCATTTGATAAACGAGATCACAACATTAGGAGAATGATGTGATTGACTTGACCCATTCCATTAGCTTAGCACTTGATCATTTAAGTTTACTGCTATTGCTTTCTTCATGACTTATACATGTTCCTATGACTATGAGATTATGCAACTCCCGATTACCGGAGGAACACTTTGCGTGCTACCAAACGTCACAATGTAACTGGGTGATTATAAAGGTGCTCTACAGGTGTCTCCGATGGTACTTGTTGAGTTGGCATAGATCGAGATTAGAATTTGTCACTCCGATTGTCGGAGAGGTATCTCTGGGCCCTCTCGGTAATGTACATCACTATAAGCCTTGCAAGCAATGTGACTAATGAGCTAGTCATGGGATGATGCATTATGGAACGAGTAAAGAGACTTGCCGGTAACGAGATTGAGCTAGGTATTGAGATACCGACGATCAAATCTCGGGCAAGTAACATACGATGACAAAGGGAACACCGTATGTTGTTATGCGGTTTGACCGATAAAGATCTTTGTAGAATTTGTAGGAGCCAATATGAACATCTAGGTTCCTCTATTGGTTATTGAGCGGAGACGTGTCTCGGTCATGTCTACATAGTTCTCGAACCCGTTGGGTCCGCACGCTTAAAGTTATGTGACGATCAGTATTATGAGTTTATATGTTTTGATGTACCGAAGGTAGTTCAGAGTCCCGAATGTGATCACAGACATGACGAGGAGTCTCGAAATGGTCGAGACATAAAGATTGGTATATTGGAAGGTTATATTCGGACACCTGAATGGTTCCGGGGGTTACCGGATAAATACCGGAGTACCGGGGGTTACCGGAACCCCCCGGGAGCTTAATGGGCTTACATGAGCCTTAGTAGAAATAGAGAGCAGCAAGGGGAGTGTGGGGCGCCCCCCCCCCCAGGCCCAAAATGAATTGGTTTAGGGCAAGGGGGCCCGGCCCCCTCTTTCCTTCTCCTCCTCTCCCTTTCCTTCCCCCTCTCCTACTCCTACTAGGAAAGGAGGAGTCCTACTCCCGGTGGGA
>NC_041388.1:8180362-8192246 GCF_002162155.2 Triticum dicoccoides
CTCTCCTTGGCCGGCCACATCCTCCCTCCCTCCTTTATATACGGGGGTAAGGGGGCACCCTAGGACACACAAGTTGATCTGTTGATCTCTCCCAGCCGTGTGCGGTGCCCCCCTCCACCATAATCCACCTCGGTCATATCGTAGCGGTGCTTAGGCGAAGCCCTGCGACGGTAGCTTCATCAACATCGTCACCACGCCGTCGTGCTGAAGAAACTCTCCCTCGAGCTCTACTGGATCATGAGTTCGCGGGACGTCACCGAGCTGAACATGTGCTGAACACGGAGGTGTCGTACATTCGGTACTGAGGATCGGTCGATCATGAAGACGTACGACTACATCAACCGCGGTGTCATAACGCTTCCGCTTAACGGTCTACGAGGGTACTTGGACGACACTCTCCCCTCTCGTTGCTATGCATCACCATGATCTTGCATGTGCGCGGGAATTTTTTTGAAATTACTACGTTCCCCAACAGTGGCATCCGAGCCAGGTTTATGCGTAGATGTTATATGCACGAGTAGAACACAAGTGAGTTGTGGGCGATACAAGTCATACTGCTTACCAGCATGTCATACTTTGGTTCGGCGGTATTGTTGGATGAAGCGGCCCGGACCGACATTACGCATACGCTTACGCGAGACTGGTTCTACCGACATGCTTTGCACACAGGTGGCTGGCGGGTGTCAGTTTCGCCAACTTTAGTTGAACCGAGTGTGGCTACACCCGGTCCTTGAGAAGGTTAAAACAGCACTAACTTGACGAACTATCATTGTGGTTTTGATGCATAGGTAAGAACGGTTCTTGCTCAGCCCGTAGTAGCCACGTAAAACTTGCAACAACAAAGTAGAGGACGTCTAACTTGTTTTTGCAGGGCATGTTGTGATGTGATATGGTCAAGACATGATGCTATATTTTTGTATGAGATGATCATGTTTTGTAATGGAGTTATCGGCAACTGGCAGGAGCCATATGGTTGTCGCTTTATTGTATGCAATGCAATCGCCCTGTAATTGCTTTACTTTATCACTAAGCGGTAGCGATAGTCGTAGAAGCAATAGTTGGCGAGACGACAACGATGCGATTATGGAGATCAAGGTGTCGCGCCAATGACGATGGTGATCATGACGGTGCTTTGGAGATGGAGATCAAAGGCACAAGATGATGATGGCCATATCATATCACTTATATTGATTGCATGTGATGTTTATCCTTTATGCATCTTATTCTTCTTTGATTGACGGTCGCATTATAAGATGATCCCTCACTAAATTTCAAGGTACGAGTGTTCTCCCTGAGTATGCACCGTTGCGAAAGTTTGTCATGCCGAGGCACCACGTGATGATCGGGTGTGATAAGCTCTACGTTCACATACAACGGGTGCAAGCCAGTTTTGCACACGTGGAATACTCGGGTTCAACTTGACGAGCCTAGCATATGCAGATATGGCCTCGGAACACTGGAGACCAAAAGGTCGAGCGTGAATCATATAGTAGATATGATCAACATAGTGATGTTCACCATTGAAAACTACTCCATCTCACATGATGATCAGACGTGGTTTAGTTGATATGGATCACGTGATCACTTAGATGATTAGAGAGATGTCTATCTAAGTGGGATTTCTTAAGTAATTTGATTAATTGAACTTTAATTTATCATGAACTTAGTCCTGATAGAATTTGCATAACTATGTTGTAGATCAATAACTCGCGATGTTGCTCCCCGTTTATTTTGATATGTTCCTAGAGAAAAACTATGTTGAAAGATGTTAGTAGCAATGATGCGGACTTGGTCCGTGATCTGAGGATTATCCTCATTGCTGCACAGAAGAATTATGTCCTTGATGCACCGCTAGGTGACCGAACTATTGTAGGAGCAGATGCAGACGTTATGAACGTTTGACAAGCTCAGTATGATGACTAGTTGATAGTTTAGTGCACCATCCTTTACGGCTTTGAACCGGGACTTCAAAAATGTTTTGAACGCCATGGAGCATACAAGATGTTCCAAGAGTTGAAATTGGTATTTCATACTCATGCCCGTGTCAAGAGGTATGAGACCTCTAACAATACTTTGCCTACAAGATGGAGGAGAAACGCTCAACCAGTGAGCATGTGCTCAGATTGTCTGAGTACTACAATCACTTGAATCAAGTGGGAGTTAATCTTCCAGATAAGATAGTGACTGACAGAGTTCTCTAGTCACTATCACCAAGTTACTGGAACTTCGTGATGAACTATAATATGCAAGGGATGACGAAAACGATTCCCCGAGATCTTCGCGATGCTGAAATCGATGAAGGTAGAAATCAAGAAAAACATCAAGTGTTGATGGTTGACAAGACCACTAGTTTCAAGTAAAAGGGAAAGGGAAATAAATGGAACTTCAAGAAGAACGGCAAGCAAGTTGTTGCTCAAGTGAAGAAGCCCAAGTCTAGACCCAAGCCTGGAACTGAGTGCTTCTACTGCAAAGGAAATGGTCACTGGAAGTGGAACTGCCCTACATACTTGGCGGATAAGAAGGATGGCAAAGTGAACAAAGGTATATTTGATATACATGTCATTGATGTGTACTTTACTAGTGTTTATAGCAACCCCTCGGTATTTTATATTGGTTCAGTTGCTAAGAGTAGTAACTTGGAACGGGAGTTGCAAAATAAATAGAGACTAGTTAAGGGCGAAGTGATGATGTGAGTTGGAAATGATTCCAAGGTTGATAAGATCACCATCGCACACTCCCTTTACCTTCGGGATTAGTGTTGAACCTAAAATAAATGTTATTTGGTGTTTGCGTTGAGCATAATATGATTGGATCATATTTATTGCAATACGGTTATTCATTTAAGTCAAAGAATAATTGTTATTCTGTTTACATGAATAAAACCTTCTGTGGTCATACACGCAAGGTGAATGGTTTATTGAATCTCGATCGTAGTGATACACATATTCATAATATTGAAGCCAAAAGATGCAAAGTTAATAATGATAGTGCAACCTATTTGTGGCACTGACGTTCAGATCATATTGGTGTAAAGCGCATGAAGAAACTCCATGCTGATGGGTGATACGTCTCCAACATATCTATAATTTTTTATCATTCCATGCTATTATATTATCAACCTTGGATGTTTTATATGCATTTATATGCTATTTTATATGATTTTTGGGACTAACCTATTAACGTAGAGCCTAGTGCCAGTTTCTGTTTTCCTTGTTTTAGAGTATCGCAGAAAAGGAAAATCAAACGGAGTCCAATTGACTTGAAACTTCATGGAACTTATTTTTGGAACGAAAGCAATCCAGGAGACTTGGATTAGATGTCAGGGAAGCTTCGAGGGAGGCACGAGGCAGGGAGGCGCGCCCTACCCCCTGGGCGCCCTCCCACCCTCATGGGCCCCTCGTGGCTCCCCTGACCGACTTCTTTCGCCTATATATATATCAATTTACCCTAGAAACATCGAGGAATACAATAGATCGGGAGTTCCGCCGCCATAAGCCTCGTAGCCACCGAAAACCAATCTAGACCCATTCCGACACCCTGTGGGAGGGGGGAATCCCTCTCTGGTGGCCATCTTCATCATCTCGGTGCTCTCCACGACGAGGAGGGATTAGTTCTCCCTCGGGGTTGAGGGTATGTACCAGTAGCTATGTGTTTGATCTCTCTCTCTCTCATGTTCTTGAGATTGGCACAATCTAGATGTATCGCGAGCTTTGCTATTATAGTTGGATCTTATGATGTTTCTCCCCCTCTACTCTCTTGTGATGAATTGAGTTTTCCCTTTGAAGTTGTCTTATCGGATTGAGTCTTTAAGGATTTGAGAACACTTGATGTATGTCTTGCATGTGCTTATCTATGGTGACAGTGGGATATCACGTGATCCACTTGATGTATGTTTTGTGATCAACTTGCGAGTTCCGTGACCTCGTGAACTTATGCATAGGGGTTGGCATACGTTTTCGTCTTGACTCTCCGGTAGAAACTTTGGGTCACTCTTTGAAGTTCTTTGTGTTGGTTGAATAGATGAATCTGAGATTGTGTGATGCATATCGTATAATAATACCCACGGATATTTGAGGTGACATTGGAGTATCTAGGTGACATTAGGGTTTTGGTTGATTTGTGTCTTAAGGTGTTATTCTAGTACAAACTCTATGATAGATCGAACGGAAAGAATAGCTTCGTGTTATTTTACTATGGACTCTTGAATAGATCGATCATAAAGGATAACTTTGAGGTGGTTTCATACCCTACCATAATCTCTTCGTTTGTTCTCCGCTATTAGTGACTTTGGAGTGACTCTTTGTTGCATGTTGAGGGATAGTTATATGATCCAATTATGTTATTATTGTTGAGAGAACTTGCACTAGTGAAAGTATGAACCCTAGGCCTTGTTTCCTAGCATTGCAATACCGTTTGTGTTCACTTTTATCATTAGTTACCTTGCTGTTTTTTATATTTTCATATTACAAAAACCTATATCTACCATCCATATTGCACTTGTATCACCATCTCTTCGCCGAACTAGTGCACCTATACAATTTACCATTGTATTGGGTGTGTTGGGGACACAAGAGACTCTTTGTTATTTGGTTGCAGGGTTGCTTGAGAGAGACCATCTTCATCCTACACCTCCCATGGATTGATAAACCTTAGGTCATCCACTTGAGGGAAATTTGCTACTGTCCTACAAACCTCTGCACTTGGAGGCCCACCAATGTCTACAAGAAGAAGGTTGTGTAGTAGACATCAATGGGCTTTTGGAATCACTTGATTATGAATCTTTTGATGCTTGTGAACCATGCCTCATAGGCATGATGACTAAAACTCCGTTCTCCGGAACAGTGGAGCGAGCAACAAACTTGTTGGAAATAATACATACTGATGTATGCAGTCCGATGAGTGTTGAGGCTCGCGGCACGTATCGTTATTTTCTGGCCTTCGCAGATGATTTGAGTAAGATATAGGTATATCTTCTTGATGAAACATAAATCTGAAACATTTGAAAAGTTCAAATAATTTCAGAGTGAAGTGGAAAATCATCGTAACAAGAAAATAACATTTCTACGATCTGATCGTGGAGGAGAATATTTGAGTTACGAGTTTGGTCTTCATTTGAAACAATGTGGAATAGTTTCGCCACTCACACCACCTGGAACACCACAGCGTAATGGTGTGTCCGAACATCGTAACCGTACTTTATTAAGATATGGTGCAATCTATGATGTCTCTTACCTATTTACCACTATCGTTTTGGGGTTATGCATTAGAGACAACTGCATTCACGTTAAATAGGGCACCATCTAAATCCGTTGAGACGATGCCATATGAACTGTGGTTTGGCAAGAAACCAAAGTTGTCACTCCTTAAAGTTTGGGGTTGCAATGCTTATGTGAAAAAGTTTCATCCTGATAAGCTCAAACCGAAATCGGAGAAATGTGTCTTCATAGGATACCCAAAGGAGACAGTTGGGTACACCTTCTATCACAGATCCGAAGGCAAGACATTCGTTGCTAAGAATGGATCCTTTCTAGAGAAGGAGTTTCTCTCGAAAGAAGTGAGTGGGAGGAAAGTAGAACTTGATGAGGGAACTGTACCTGCTCCCTTGTTGGAAAGTAGTTCATCATAGAAATCTGTTCCTGTGACTCGTGCACCAATTAGTGAGGAAGCTAATGATGATGATCATGTAACTTCAGATCAAGTTACTACCGAACCTCATAGGTCAACCAGAGTGAGATCCGCACCACAATGGTATGGTAGTCCTATTCTGGATGTCATGTTACTTGACCATGACGAACCTACGAACTATGAGGAAGCGATGATGAGCCCAGATTCCGTGAAATGGCTTGAGGTCATGAAATCTGAGATGGGATCCATGTATGAGAACAAAGTACGGACTTTGATTGACTTGCCCGATGATCGGTGAGTCATTAAGAATAAATGGATCTTCAAGAGGAAGACGGACGTTGATAGTAGTGTTACTATCTACAAAGCTCGAATTGTCGCAAAATGTTTTCGACAAATTCAAGGTGTTGACTACGATGAGATTTTCTCACTCTTATCGATGCTTAAAAGTCTGTCCGAATCATGTTAGAAGTTGCCGCATTTTATGAAATCTGGCAAATGGATGTCAAAACTGTATTCCTTCATGGATTTCTTAAAGAAGAGTTGTATATGATGCAACCAAAAGGTTTTGTCAATCCTAAAGGTGCTACCAAAGTGATCAAGCTCCAGCGATCCATCTATGGACTGGTGCAAGCATCTCGGAGTTGGAATATATGCTTTGATAAAGTGATCAAAGCATATGGTTTTATACAATCTTGTGATGAAGCATGTATTTACAAGAAAGTGAGTGGGAGCACTACATCATTTCTGATAAGTATATGTGAATGACATATTGTTGATCGGAAATAATGTAGAATTTTCTGGAAAGCATAAAGGAGTGTTTGAAAAGAGTTTTTCAAAGAAAGACCTCGATGATGATGCTTACACATTGAGCATCAAGATCTATAGAGATAGATCAAGACACTTGATAAGTTTTTTTTCGAATGAGTACATACCTTGACAAGATTTTGAAGGAGTTATTGCCTGTGTTGCAAGGTGTGAAGTTGAGTAAAGACTCAAAACCCGACCATAGCAGAAAATAGAAACAGAATGAAAAGTCATTCTCTATGCCTCAGTCATAGGTTCTATAAAGTATGCTATGTTGTTTACCAGTCCTATTGTATACCTTAGCATCATTCTAGCAAGGGGGTACAATAGTGATCTAGGAGTAGATCACTGGACAGTGGTCAAAATTATCCTTAGAGGACTAAGGAAATACTTCTCGGTTATGGAGGTGATAAAAGAGTTCGTCGTAAAGACTTACGTCGATGCAAGCTTTTTACATCGATCTACATGACTCTAAGTCTCGATCTGGATACATATTGAAAGTGGGAGCAATTAGCTAGAGTAGCTCCGTGCAGAGCATTGTAGACATAGAAATTTGCGAAATACATACGGATATGAATGTTGCAGACCCGTAGGCTAAACTTCTCTCACAAGCAAAACATGATCACTCTTTGGGTGTTAATCACATAGCGATGTGAACTAGATTATTGACTCTAGTAAACCCTTTGGGTATTAGTCACACGGAGATGTGAACTAATCACATAAAGATGTGAACTAGATTATTGACTCTAGTAAACCCTTTGGGTATTAGTCACACGGAGATGTGAACTAATCACATAAAGATGTGAACTAGATTATTGACTCTAGTGCAAGTGGGAGACTGAAGGAAATATGCCCTAGAGGCAATAGTAAAGTTATTATTTATTTCCTTATTTCATGATAAATGTTTATTATTCATGCTAGAATTGTATTAACCGAAAACATAATACATGTGTGAATACATAGAAAAACAGAGTGTCACTAGTATGCCTCTACTTGACTAGCTCCTTAATCAAAGATGGTTATGTTTCCTAACCATAGACATGAGTTGTCATTTGATAAACGGGACCACATCATTAGGAGAATGATGTGATTGACTTGACCCATTCCGTTAGCTTAGCACTTGATCGTTTAAGTTTACTGCTATTGCTTTCTTCATGACCTATACATGTTCCTATGACTATGAGATTATGCAACTCCCGATTACTGGAGGAACACTTTGTGTGCTACCAAACGTCACAACATAACTGGGTGATTATAAAGGTTCTCTACATGTGTCTCCGATGGTACTTGTTGAGTTGGCATAGATCGAGATTAGAATTTGTAACTCCGATTGTCGGAGAGGTATCTCTGGGCCCTCTCAGTAATGCACATCACTATAAGCCTTGCAAGCAATATGACTAATGAGCTAGTTGCGGGATGATGCATTACGGAACGAGTAAAGAGACTTGCCGGTAACAAGATTGAGCTAGGTATTGAGATATCAATGATCGAATCTCAGGCAAGTAACATACCGATGACAAAGGGAACAACGTATGCTGTTATGCGGTTTGACCGATAAAGATCTTCATAGAATATGTAGGAGCCAATATGAATATATAGGTTCCGCTATTGGTTATTGACCGGAGACGTGTCTCGGTCATGTCTACATAGTTCTCGAACCTGTAGGGTCCGCACGCTTAAAGTTCTCTGACGATCGGTATTATGAGTTCATATGTTTTGATGTACCGAAGGTAGTTCGGAGTCCCGGATGTGATCACGGACATGACGAGGAGTCTCGAAATGGTCAAGACATAAAGATTGATATATTGGAAGGTTATATTCGGACATTGGAAGGGTTCCGGGGGTTACCGGAAAAATACCGGAGTACCGGGGGTTACCGGAACCCCCCCCCCCCCGGGGGGGGGGCTTAATGGGCTTACATGGGCCTTAGTAGAAATAGAGGGCAGCAAGGGGAGTGTGGGGCACGCCCCCCAAAGCCCAAACCGAATTGGTTTAGGGCAAGGGGGCGGCCCCCTCTTTCCTTCTCCTCCTCTCCCTTTCCTTCCCCCTCTCCTACTCCTACTAGGAAAGGAGGAGTCCTACTCCCGGTGAGTAGGACTCCCCCTCTTGGCGCGCCTCTCCTTGGCCGGCCACCTCCTCCCTCCCTCCTTTATATACGGGGGCAAGGGGGCACCCTAGGACACACAAGTTGATCTGTTGATCTCTCCCAGCCGCGTGCGGTGCCCCTCTCCACCATAATCCACCTCGGTCATATCGTAGCAGTGCTTAGGCGAAGCCCTGCGACGGTAGCTTCATCAACATCGTCACCACGCCGTCGTGCGGACGAAACTCTTCCTCGAGCTCTACTGGATCGTGAGTTCGCGGGACGTCACCGAGCTGAACGTGTGCTGAACGCGGAGGTGCCGTATGTTCGGTACCAAGGATCGGTCGATCGTGAAGACGTACGACTACATCAACCGCGTTGTCATAATGCTTCCGCTTAACGGTCTACGAGGGTGCATGGACAACACTCTCCCCTCGCGTTGCTATGCATCACCATGATCTTGCGTGTGCGTAGGAGTTTTTTTGAAATTACTACGTTCCCCAACAAACTCATCATCGTTATCATAATAACAAGTCATACTCATAATCATCATGGTCATCTAATAACTTCTACTCGTTATCATAATAACAGGTCATACTCATCATCATCATAGTCATCTAACAACTTCTACACGTTATTATAATAACAAGTCATACTCATCATCATCATAGTCATCTAACCAACCCTCCTTAATTGTTCTTAGCACATGATCATGGATATTAGCTAGGACCTACTACCCTCTCTAAGGTAAAATAGCGTAAAACAAGATACGCCCTAACTCTTCATTATGGAGAATGGAGATTATCCTGTCTCCAATTCTTGCGCTTCACACAATGTTGCTTCCAAGTAGCTCCCTATGATTCTTCATACATTTATTCCATTATTTGATTGTCATGTCTTCATCGGTTTGAGAAATCTTGTATGAACAGCGGTGAAGCCTAAGCGGACTTGGCCATAAGCTAATAACATCAAACCGACCTTTCAGAAACATCAGATCAGGCACACAATCCTTCAAGATTTCTGTTGAAAAACATAATAATAACTTCGTAGTTAGCGATGTAGTTTAGCTTTAGAAGAATGTATGCAAAAGATGCATGGATGTCGTAATAGTAAAAAATCTTACCATGCTATCTCCATGGATGTTACCGTAGTTCAACACGTGCACTAGTGGCACGTATTGAACATAATGTGCAGGAGTTTCATAATTGATATTGTAATTCTCAACATCAATAATAAATGAGATAAGATGATCTTTCTCCTCGTAAGTTAATTCAGAGCCATCAGTATAGTAGGTTATGTCTTCTATCTTCCGAACATTTTTTTAAGATTGGAAATAAGCTGTCAATATATTTTGAAATAAAAAATATACATTACTTAATAAATATGTTTGAGAAACTCACATAGAGGTAGAAGTGGAGGCGTATCAACATCGACCCAAATGTCGATAATATCTTCGTTCATACTATCTTCGTCAATATTATCTTCGTTACTGTCATCTTCAGGATCACCAAGATCGAAGGTGACATGCATACCCTCCTGAAAACCATATGCCTTGCATAGTGCTTCCCAATTCGAGCAACCGAAATGAGAGTAGGTCACCGCATTGTATAGCTTTACGAGAAAAGCATAACCATGATGTGTCCTGAGGTTAACTCTCTTTGTCTCCATATTCTCGTGATCTTTGAAACCCATCTTCTCCAAGAGATAGCGTCTTGCATGACAGGGGATGCACTAGTCGAATTGTAAAAGACGAAAATTACACGTTGAAGAAGCAGAAGTCATGCTTAATTACGAAAAAAGACTTGTCATTGTTGCATACCGTTTCAACATCGAAGGTCTCGTCGAGCATAATACTGAAGTGCCGACCGTCTACCAGGTGAGGCCTATCACACAGACCCCCGTCGCCGCCGCAATAGTCGCACTTCGGGATCCTATCGTCATCGTCAGACATTTCCTATGTTCATAATTCAAAGATTAAACCTCTACTCCCTCCGTCCCATAATATAAGAATGTTTTTATATTATGGGACGAAGGGAGTAAAATTCAATATATGTACTACAAAAACTAAATTAGATCATTATTATTAATCATGGGTTGACTATCAGTCTGTCGAGTCTTTTCTTGAAAACTCTCAGCTCATGTGGTATATATGGTGGACACTCCCTCACATTTGTTTCGACCGTCGGTGATGGTAGCTCCTCCCTTCGTTCCCGAGTGCATTACAGCAAAATGTCTAGCACACGGGAATGAAGGAGAAGCGACCCCCACGACAACAGTCGGGATTCTTCCTCTCTGACATTTGCAACCGTCGGTGATGGTCGTTCTTCTCTTCCTTCATGTGCATTACCAAAAGGTCTATCATGAGAAAGAAGAGGAAGAACGACCCCCACGACAACAGTCGGCATTTTTCTTCTCCCATATATGGTGGACACTCCCTCACTGTTTCTTGACTGTCATATATGGAGCCCCAACAGACTTAAAGTCAACCCAAAATGTCGTTAAATGCTCTTTCCGGCAAATCCAACGCACTCGATATTTCCTACATTCTAGCACAAGCCATGCTGAACACGGAAAAATCCAGCATGACCTTTGCTAAAAAAAAGGACATATCGAGCACCTGAAATTTTCCAAAACGAAAATTAATCAACACTCCGGCAAAACATAAGCCACTCGGAGGTGTTCCCTGCAAACATAGGTCACTTGGGCAAGCACATATCGGATTTGAGCAACACTAGATATACATGTTTATATCTACATCATATTTGAACAACACTAGCTAGTACACAAGACAAGATATATATGTTTACTCACTATAGACGATGGCTGTCAAGGGTGCGGGTGTCATTAGTGATCTTCTGGGCGTCGTCGACCGACTCGTCGATGATCTACATACCCTGCGCCACATGAGCATTCACACATGAGCATTCAAACTTGATGCTCATTGCATTTCAATGGTTGAAAATATTAACAAAAACATTTCAATATATCTTATATATAATCCTAACATAACTAAATTTGGCAATATAGGTCTCTCTCTCTCTAAACTAGTTCTATTAACCACTTACTAAATAAACTAGTTCTATTAAACACTTACTAAAAACAATGCAATGTAAGTGTTCTACTCTATTGAACACTTACTAAAATTTCTATTACCCTAGTTCTACCCTAAATTTTCTTAATACAAACTTCTATTACTAAATTTAATACCTAAAAATTTATATTATTAAAATTTCAAAAACAGAGGGAGGTGGAACAAAGGTAGGGGTGAGGGAGGGAGGAAGGGAGGAGGAGGGAGGAGGTATGGAGGAGGAGGACGGACGAGGCAGGGAGGGAGGAAGTGGGAGTGAGGAGGGAGAGGGAGGTGGAAGGAGG
>NC_041388.1:8192658-8193540 GCF_002162155.2 Triticum dicoccoides
GAGGGGGGGAGGAGGCAGGTAGGGATGTGGGAGGGAGGAGACGAGAGTGAGGGGGGAGAGGGAGGTGGAAGGAGGGAGGGAGGGATCGAGAGAGGGACGATGAGGGGAGGGAGGTGGAAGGAGGAGCGATGAAGGAACTACCTCGGTGGAGGAGGAGCAGGAGCGTCGGCGGCGGCGGACGATGACGGTGGTCGGGGAGGGCCGAACGTCGGCGATGGCGGACGACGTACGGGGTGCGCGGGAGAGTGAGAGTGGAGTGGAGAGGGGAGTGTGAGGGGCGGCCGGTGGAGAAGATAGGATGGGTTTAGCAGTAGGGCGGTTTAGGAGAAAACACTACTACTAAACGCAATAGCAGTAGCGGGGTTTCGGCAAGCGCGCTACTACTATACTTAGCCTGGCAGCAACGGTGTGGCAATTATAGTAGTAGCATTGTTTATTCTTGGCGCATTACTGCTATGTAGATAGCTGTAGCACGCTTTCTGACAATGTGCTACTGCTAAGTAGCAGTAGCGTCTGTTTTTATCCAGCAGTACTGATAAGATTCTGTGTATAAGGTTTTCCTGAGTAGTGTATTTTAACAATCTTGGTCAAAAAAAATCCTCCTCCAACAGCCTTTGTATAAGTGGTCCCCGCCATATTATTTATAAAGCTTACTATACTTGCACCGAGACTTTGTATATTGCAAAGTGAAGAGGCGAGTTGCTATAATTTTACAAAGCCTCCTAAAGTGATCCCTTTCATATTTTTGTCTCAATGACCGGTAGGCCATGTATGTTGCGCGCGCGTGCTGTGTACGTGTGTTGTGTGTATCTTGTTTTTGCATGGAATATTTTTTGCATGCCGCATGTGTGTTGTGCTGTGTACGTTTTTTTTTTTTGCATA
>NC_041388.1:8193712-8253739 GCF_002162155.2 Triticum dicoccoides
GTATGGCGGCAAGTTGTGCTAATATATGTATTCATGTACGTAAGCTAGTGTGTGGTGTGTATCACAAACTGTCCCCGCATGTTATTGTATGTTTTGTACAAATATAACAATTCAATATACAAAAGCTGCCAAAGCAAAATACATGTTGGTTTTGTAAACCTTCTCTCTCCTCTTGTCATAACAAGTTTCTAGCAATCCAATATACAAAGGCTGATGGAGATGCTTTAAAGAAAAATAGGGCATGCGTGATCTTGTCTGTCTCCATGGAACATGGTGCATAATATCAGGGGTGGCATAATTTTGGCTACATATTCGCACGCAACACTGTTGGCATATGGAATCAGGTCCAATCACCGATGATAAGACCAATCCAATCCTGAAATTTCATTCCCGACCATACCACCCAGCGGAGTGAGCATAGGGAACGAAAGGATTGCTTGTGATCGAATCAAAGGATTAATAGTGTGCACCACTACAGAACCGGCTATCACCGCCGGTTCCAAAGTGGCCTTCACTACCGGATATGAAACCGGCAGCGGGCAACCAGTAGTAATTAAAGTTTTGGATTCCGATGCAAAACAATGTCCTGTAGGGTCCTGAGATTTCCAGTTACCATGGTACCCAAAAAATATCATACGGTTATCGGATATTTTTTTGTGTGAATGAATTTTGAATTCAAACAAAATTTAATCAAAAATTAGGATGATTTGCTAGGTAAGAAGATTCCTGATAGGGTATCAAGATACGCAGTTACAAGGCGGTAACCAAATCTTCCGCCCAATAACCGAATCCTTGGTAGCGATGGCCATTGGCATCACCTTGGAAGCAAAGATTCAATATGACCACTGAAGCAATATAGCTAGCATTTGTCCAATTTGGTAGCAATCATCATCAATCGCTTGTTACTACACATGAGTAGCCAAGACGGTTAGGTGAGAAGAAGATGAGGCACCGGAGCTATTCAGTTTATTTCCTACTTATAATAGACATGTCGTTTACAACTTGAGGAAGAATAAAGTTAGGGATAGTAGTCTCCCAAAATTCAGACGAGCTAGACATAAAGGAGTGTTTGGTTAAACTATCAGTGACTGAATTAGCTTCTCTGCAATAGAAATAGTAGCCAACACTTGCAAAGTCCAAAGCGAGATGAGTACATTCAGCTAACACCGCCACATCCGGACCATATAATCATTTGCATGGGTAACCGACTCAACTGCAGACGTACAATCAGATTCAATGACCAGCTTGTTGCATCCTATTTTCCCGGCCAGATATAGACCATCCCAAGCACCATTTATCTCTGCTGATTCAGCATTGCAAACATGAGGTAAAACCCAAATCGCAGCAGCTATGAAGTTCCCTTTGTGGTCTCTCGCCACTGCGCCACTAGCTTCGGAAAGAGTTTCAAGATGAAAAGATGCATCAACATTTATCTTAATAGTGCCATCAATCAGTTTCTGCCAGGTATGGATTTCTTTCCTGGTAGGTTGATTCGGTGTTGCAGCTCTAAAAAAATTTGTTGCCAGAACCAGGATTGAGACAGCCAAGCGACTAGGCTCCTGGACGGTCTCTCCTTTTCCAATTTGACGTCTTTGCCACCATACCACATAGCTACCAAGATTAGCTCTGCCTTTGGAAGTTCATCAATCATCTTGCGGTTTTTCAACAAAATTTCTAGAGTAATTGAACCGGGCCTAACATTGAACTAGTGCACGTTGGACAACATCCTGTAAGCCAAGTTCGGTCCATTCCTCCTTCACCCTTGAACAATTAAAGTGGACAGGTTCTATATCATCAAAACCAAATTTACATATTGGGCATTGTGGAAGAACCGGGATGTGTCGTCCAGCTAGGACAACTAGGCATGGTAATACACCCATTAGTACCTTCCATCCAAAATGTTTAACTTTCCCTGGGATACGGAGTTGCCACAATTCCTTCCAGACCGAATTTATGTGCACACTGTCCATTTGGCGCCCAAATTGATGATTGAACTCCGCATGATATGCCGATCAGACTGAGAAAGTTGCGGATCTTGTATATTTCCATGCAACAAAATCTTCCACAGCCTCGGTCAGAAGGGGAACTGCACAATTCTGGCGACATCCACCGTTAAGAAGATAGCATGAATGAGATCCAAATCCCGTTGACCTGTATGAGGGTCAATCAAATCATGTACCAATTTTAACATAGTTCCTCCTCTTGGTGTAATGACTCTCCTTGTTTCTCTAGATGGGATCCATGGATCTTGCCAAATTTTTATTTGCGATCCTGAACCAACTCACCATATACAACCTCTTTTAAAAGTCTGAATTCCAGCAACTATACTTTGCCAAGTAAATACTTTGCACTTAGAACTCGAGCACACAAAGAATCGGGATTCCGGAGCTATTCAGTTTGTTGGTTCACGGGACGAGAAGCATAACATGTGAAGGGTTTTATGTAAATATGTCCCTGTATCTGAAGCATCCGTTCGAGATCCTACGGATGAGACACCAATTTTTCAGGTTTTCATCACTAGAGAATTTTCATCACATATGTTCCGGCGAATAATTGATATTGCTCGTGTTGCTGTTTCCAAAATTGCAGTTGTAGCCACATTCTCATTCATCGAACTCGTGCCAGGGAAGCCACCAACCACAACGATGTTGCATGGATATGGCACCCTACAACATTTTCGTGAAGGGTGCGATAGGGATTTGATAGGTTAGTCCAATAGTCACCAGGCCATGCATGAAAGGATTTTAATCAACCAAATATGCCTTGTTTCAATTTAACCGTCCCTTTTTATGATAAATGGTGTTTTTATTGACTTATAATGAAGCAGCACATAAATACTAAACATAATGAGTATTCACACGACCTCTGCATGACTAGGATTCACACAACCATCACCGACACATGCACGCAAATGAAACACGCCTGCAAGAGCAAAGTCATACAAAACTAAATCTATGCATATCTGGTAGAAACAGAAAAAACCCAAAGTGATCAAACATTATTCAACGAACAACATCAATTACCCTTGGTATCAACCATCTCTTGACAACACAAGGATTATGAGGAAGGTTCTTCAAAAATGACACCTTCAAGAAGGGAACGATGCATACACGACGCCGTTGCTGGATGCAACTGTCGTAGTTGGATCGCGACCTTTCACTCTAAAGATCAAGTCTGAATAAACTCCTAGCAATGCCTTCAGCAAGGTCATCACGCAAAAATTCGCCATTGCTAGGTATTACAACTAGAGTCAAGCCTAGTAATTCACACACACGGGAAGTCATTGGTGAGGGAGGAAGGTCACTGGCATTGCCAGTATCCTAATTCTGGACGCTTTGCCGGCCCCGCACCATCCTCACAAGTGGCAATCTATGAAGGATATGCATCAGACGATGACGCCAGCACATGCGACCACTTGTTCCCCATTGCTTCCAGCAGTGTAGGACCACAGTGGCAACCGTCTGTCCAAGAAGAGGACCACGATTGCCGTCTGTGAACTGGATGATCGTGGGATCACTATCTCCAGTGCAAAACCAACTTCCGACATGTGGTTGCTGCTACACAATCTTCACTTGTCTCAAGCCACTGCTCTTATTTCGCATCACGCCGTCATGCACAGATGATGGGAAGGATCTCACCATCATGGGAGCTCAGGGTCCGCAACCATCACAACAAGGGCTGGAGGGAGCGACAGTTGGAGTGGACAACGCCTAACCAAGAAAGCATCGTGTCGCCCATTAGGTCCAGTGTCAATTGCCACATGGACGTAGCGAGTGCCACTGCAAGGCTCGCCACGGTAGATCGCAACACCCCAGATTTGTAGCTGCATTGGCCTTGGTCATGCGATAGGATCGGCGTCATGGATGGTGTGTAGCCTCTCGCCTAGGAGCCGAACTCGCATAGGCAAGGACCGCCCGGTTCGAGATTGCTAAGCCTAGCTAGAGCCATTGCCGCGCCACTGCAAGGCAACGCCAAGCGGTAGAGGAACCGCCAGCCCAATTCGGGGGCGAGCTCGCCGCAGCCATGGCACGTGCTAGCGGCGACTACGGAGAGAAAAGGCGCCCACGGGAGGGAGGCTAGAGGTGGCGACTACGGTTCCTCATAGGTCACTCGCACGGGAGCGACATAGGAGTCAAGAAACTATCCTTCTTGCCTAAGGGCATCTCCAACATGGATCACCAAAACATGGAAAACTGTCCGACCAAACAGGCCGAACACTTTTAGGCCTCCAACATGAGTCGCCAAATTGAGCCAGACTGGTCCTTGGCGTCCAAAATCCCACAGCCCAGCCCCAAATTGATGGAAGCTCTATGGGAGTGGAAACATCCTCCATGTTGGACTGCGACGCTGATGTCCCACCCAAAACCCCTCCTGGAGCCCATATGTTTTTCATAATCCTGATACTCTTTTTGCGACAAAGCATGCACTCCGCGCTTGATCATCTTCGTCTGCTCGGCCATCCACCACCACTGTGATGGATCTGTCGAAGCCCTTCACGCAGCCCGTCGTCCCGCGGAACCTTGGAAAGCATGCCTGTGTGACCATGTCCACAGAATGTCAAGTGCAGCGAGGGGGGGCCATCAATAAGGTCGCGGCCGCTTGGGCCACAGCTCCTCCACAGCGGACCACCGTGCCCGGCCAACAACAGCCCTACCCCGTTCCCCTAGTCCATGCCACTGTACCTGTACTATTATGTCGGCCATCTAAATAGTCAGCCCGAGAGACGTGGTCGCCATAACACTCCACAACCTCCTTCACCTCTGCCTCCAGCCGCCTTCCACGGTACACTTTCGACCTTGACACGAACTATATGTACACGGAAATGGAGTCTCGCAGCTCGTCGGTCGATGTTTCCATCCAAGGAGCCCTCGTCCAGCAATGCCTAGTCACTTCGGCAGAATGCCTCCCCCAAGCTCGACGATGGCCTCCGATGAGCGATGTTGAAAATGATCCACAACGATGGCGACCACAAGGACAAATAAGTTGAGGACGACTACTTGCCATAGCCGGAACAAGAAGAGCTTGATCCGGACACCAAGCAGCCGTAGTCGGACGCGCCCAATCCGGGCGGCAAGAAGACAAGAGGTTCGTCTTACCCAGTAAATGAGGATATACATCATCCAACATGAGGTCAACAATTATTGCGGCGCATACACACAAACACAAAAGCGGCGAGGTTTGTTCAAGTTTCCGTGCTAAAATGAAGTCTTTGACACGGACAACCAGACTAGGTGCTTTTAAGATCTATGGATGTATAAAACTTGATGAACATCTGCTGCTTTTGGTAGTAGTTGCATCTGTTTGTAAGTATATAAATGTATGTTTGGATTGCTAGATCTAGTTAAAGTTTGTCAAAGGAATGAGGAGCTGGACAAGGGCAGACATTTGGTGACTCCAAGTGATCCGCGTTATAGGGACAATTCGCAAGCCTTAACTGTCCCAATAGACTAGCATACACTTATCCCTATGAATTCGCAAGCCTTAATTGCCCTATAGATGAAGATATTTTCCTGGTTATATCTGCGTTTTTTTACATCTCTTTTTTTTAGCACGGCACAATCGAAGTCACTCACATAGACGAGCATACACTTATCCCTATGAACACCTCTAAGAGACAGAGCCGGCACATTATCTTGACATTGATGAAGTTGCCACATACGCCCATGGTCGACAGAAACGTCTCCTCTCACTGAACACACATCACCAAAAGGCCTGGAATAAATCCAGAAAAATGTAAGCACCAATATCAAGTTTGGGACTTGAACTTTGGTAGGCAGGGATACCAATGTCCTCCTAACTATCCAGCCAAAAGTTCTCTCTGATTATATATGTTTGATCGTAATCAATGTTTCATATGGACAAAAATACCTATTATTTAATGTCACGCTGGTAACGTATTCCACTTGTTTTTGGATTTTATTGAGAGTATATGATTTTTGTTGTCAACATAAAGTATTGCCAATTTTGTAGACAAGTCGTGTGGCTGGAGCTAGCGAATAAACGTTACGGGTGTGCTTATATAGAGAGCGTCTGATGAGTAGGAAGCCAGCCATTCCTAGTCAGCTGTCTGGACGCCATGGCTCTTGAAGCAGCGTACCACTACCTGCAGCGCGCCGTCGGCCATGGCACATCCACAGAAGCACTACTACTCACCGTTCTCCTGCTACTCATCATCCGACTAGCATGGGTAAGAGCCTTCGCCACCACCACCGCATCAGCAAAATGCAAGCAGCAGCTCCCGCCTACACCTCCCGGCAAGCTACCCATCATCGGCCACCTCCACCTTATCGGCTCCCACCCCCACGTCTCATTCCGCGACCTCGCCGCAAAGCATGGCCGCGACGGCCTCATGCTCGTCCATGTCGGTGCCGTGCCCACCGTCGTTGTGTCCACGCCCCAGGCCGCTGAGGCTGTCCTGCGCACGCACGACCACGTGTTCGCGTCCAGGCCACGTAACCCCGTCGCCGACATCATCCGCTACAACTCCACAGACATCGCGTTCGCGCCCTACGGCGACTACTGGCGTAGGGCTAGGAAGGTCGTCAACACGCATCTGCTCAGCGTCAAGATGGTCTACTCCAAGCGCCATGACCGCGAAGAAGAGGTACCTAACTAAAGATGTACTATATTGCTCTTCTTTTATAGAAACACGGTACAAACACAGATGCTCACACTAATCGACTCAATGATCACTGTAGGTGCGGCTCGTGGTCGCCAAGATCCGTGAGTTGGCCACAGCTGCTCCAGGCAAGGCATTGGACATGACGGAGCTCCTGGGCGGGTACGCCAGCGACTTTGTGTGCCGTGCGGTCCTTGGAGAGTCCCACCGGAAGAATGGCCGGAACGAGCTTTTCCGCGAGCTCACCGAGATCAGCGCCTCCCTGCTGGGGGGATTCAACCTGGAGGACTACTTCCCAAGGTTGGCAAACCTGGATGTGTTCCTCAGGGTGGTTTGCTCCAAGGCAATGGGAGTCAGCAAGAGGTGGGACAACCTGTTTAACGAGCTCATCGCCGAATACGAACACGGCAAGGAAGATAACGCGGAGGACTTCGTACATCTTTTGCTTTCGCTGAAGAAAGAGTACGGTCTCTCCACGGATAACGTCAAGGCCATCTTGGTGGTAATTAACTCAACTTATAAATTTGAAGTTTTCATGCATGTTGCATAATAATTAACTAGGTACACAATTGATAATCGATACTAAGATTATTTGTGTCATCTTGTAACAGAACATGTTTGAGGCAGCTATAGAAACATCATTCCTGGTGCTGGAATACTCCATGGCCGAGCTCATCAACAACAGGCACGTCATGGCCAAAGTGCAAAAGGAGGTAAGGGAGTCCACACCCGGCGGCGAAAAGCTGGACCTGATAATGGAGGAGGACCTCAGCGGCATGCCCTACCTCAAGGCGACCATCAAGGAGGCGATGCGCATACACCCGCCGGCGCCCTTCCTGCTCCCACACTTCTCCACCAACGACTGCGAGGTTAATGGATACACCATTCCTGCGGGAACACGTGTCATTGTGAATGCTTGGGCTCTTGCCAGAGACCCGTCGCACTGGGAGAGAGCGGAGGAGTTCTACCCAGAGAGGTTTCTCCAAGAAGGCCGTGATGCAGAGGTCGACATGTATGGCAAAGATATCCGGTTTGTGCCTTTCGGTGCCGGGCGGAGGATCTGCGCGGGGGCTACTTTCGCGATCGCTACTGTTGAGGTAATGCTGGCGAACCTCATATACCATTTCGACTGGGAGCTTCCGAGTGAGATGGAGGCCATTGGCGCAAAGGTTGATATGTCAGACCAGTTTGGGATGACCCTTCGCCGAACGGAGAGGCTTCACCTTGTTCCTAAAATTTACAAATAAGTATCACCGTTGTAGCTTTGTGTTATTTGTATCGGCTGATAGGTCAGCTAACCATTGTCCGTTATGTTAGCTGCCTATTACTATGCCACCTTAATGTAGTCGTGTCGCATGCTTCGGGAGTTTGTTGCACACCCGAGGGACCTGTGGGATCCTCTACAAATGTAACAGCGAATAATGAATAAAAGTATGGTTGTATGGTAGATCGTGGTCTATGGATTTTGATGTAATTTTTACTGTTTTTAGTGTTCGTTGTACCACCATGATTGAAGATGAATAGATTGAAAAAATTTCCCGCAAAAAAAAAAAGATCACAGGTTCTCAACTACCCTTACTCCGCTATTTGGAATGCCGATGTGGCGATGTGCAGCCATATAAACACTCGTGTCCCAAAGTTCGAAAACTTTCTTCTCTTGGAATTTCATGCGTCAGAGATAAGCTAATACTACCGTCATCATCCTCCCATAGCGGGAACCAGAAGGCATAATTTTTTGAAAAATCAGCATGCCCACTACTGAGAAATAAAGAACAAGGAATCTAATAATATCTCACTACAAAATGACGAAAAAGCATAACAATTACTGAATATTCCACAACACTTGTCTTTGCAGAGTTCACCGTGGGCCAACTTAATGATCACGTAATTAATAACATCAGTCCTGACATTTTTGTGCATGAAAAGTCACACGTCAAATGGATTTTCAAGCGAAAATGCATGTATGCGCGTGCACATGTGTAGCTAATGTTCATTCTCTCTTGCCTTATTTCACACTATTTTCAAGAAAGGTTTAGAGCTCTACTATTTTAGTTACATCAACTAGTAGCAATATTGCACTATTCAGTATTCTTGAGAAATTTCATATTGGTCCTCATCATCATGGGCGGCTACATGAGAGTATATGTGCAATCTTTTTTACCCTTACATTAAGAAATATTGGACCCTTAGATGTCTTAGAACAAAACATTTTAGATCTCATTGTGAGCTATGATTTCCGTATAAAATTGTCTCACTTCTATAGAAGGCATCAAAGGTGAACCCATACCTTAGTGAGAAATTTGTGAGAGGGCATCTAACAATAGGAAGTATGCAATCGGTGTTGCAAATCAAGTGACTGCCAAACAATGGTGTGCATAGGGGCGAGCTAGAGTAGAAGAAGGTGGATGTTGACATGTTGTGAACCATCTGTTACTACGGCATTAGGCGTGGTCGCTTACCACTACATATATATAGCCTGCAATTTTCTTGTTATATTCCAGTTTTTTCTTTCTTTTCTTGAGAAAGTGTTATATTCCAGTTAGTTGGCAATGGACAACGGTCACATTTGATCAATGACTTTGCCCATTCATAAGAGTCGCTTCATTGAGTGGACCATATGTTAGCCCAAGGTCCACAATCTCCTTCATAAATCACGAGACCTCTCTAGGTTTCTCACTTGTTCCCTCAATTCAGCTCTTCAGTTTCCCACAAAAAGCCATCTCCTCGAGCTCCATGGCTGTATCCTCTTCGCCTTCGTCACTATGACCTCTCACTCTATCTCATTGTCATCCATTGCCCACCTTTGCAACCATTAGAAGTAGGTAGATATGGAGTTGGAGGTTCAGCAAACTCAAGACCTCTGATGGATGAGGACTTGGAACCCGACTTGCAAGATATTAGACACCAGTCTCTTTTTTTTGGTAGACACCAGAGTCTGATATTGTAAGAAGTGTACAATAAATAAAGAAATTAAAAACATGTTGTGTTTAAGATTTTTCGAGGCAAATTTTGCAAGGTCATACTAGCCCTTGAAATAAGTGGTTTTCTATTATTGCAACAACTTATCATCCGTACTCAAACATCTCAAAGTTAATCTAACAACAATAATAAACTGCTACTTAGGAAAAAACATACACTTAACATGCAATAATTAATCACATATGTGATGATATGCCATGGCCATATGCTGGCCACAGGTAGATCTAGAAAGAAAACTGAAAACCATGGCTGCACAAGAGTAAAACTGACATTTATGCCACAGATCATGTCCTGAAAATGCAGTCTGCCACAGAAGAATTCAACCATTTGAACTACAGTTTCTGATTAAGTGATGTTTATAACATAATAAACAAGCAAGAGCACAATGTCCAAATAAGAACATTTCATGGGGAATTAAGACCCTAGGACTCCAGAGAAGATTCATGTTACCGGTCGCAAATATTAAAGAGTACGGAGATCAACAGGTCACAAGAAATATTTAAAACAGTACATGGCCAAACACAAACGCATAACACTTAGACTGGGATTACAAGTAGTACAAAATGTGCATATGAAATTTGAAATTAAAATAAGTGTTACAGATTTATGATTGCATGCACTAATACTCATGTGACAAGGTGCACAACATAAATAATGTAGAATTGCTGTAATACAATTTGATTATCACCCTCGGAGATGTGTTACGAATCTACAATGACATTTATGGGACATTAAATTTTTAATTAATACAAGCACACAAAGACTGTAAAATTTCAAAAACAGATGAATAATTCCTCTGGTGCCATTCAAACTCAAAGCTTCCCTCAGGTGACAACTTCTAATTTGTGCCTGAGGTGATATGGGCTTCATGACGGACGATTTTTGTGCGAAACTTGTGGTTATCACATAATGCTATTGTTAAAAAAAATGCATGAGACTATGATCTCTTTTAACTGTTTCCAGAGGGAAGTTTAAGGCAAATTTAATTATTCATATTCTGCATAAATACATGCAAACACATGCATGGACAAAAAATGTTTCATAAGTAGCGAGGTACGTGAACCCATTATGAGTGCACATCTCATGTCATGAATTGAATAAATAAGAGCGTAAAGTTAACTTGTACAATTTACACAAGCCACACTATGAAGTCAATCCCTAGCATAAAAAGTAAATTAAGTGCCATAAAATTAACACGTCAGATCTACCCAACTCAGCAATGGTGGATGCATCCAACAATATATTGGATGATGATTACCCTAACACCACACACTACAAAATTAAAGAAAAAGGCACAGCAATCTTGTTTGGTCCATCCACACACACACACACACACATGCATTATATATATATATGTCCAAATCAGAGTTGTTGTATATTACCAATCCATGCATCCGGATTACTATGTCACAATGTTACCATGTTAACATCAAGATTACTATGTAACCATCAGGCTTATGGCCATCCACACATTACTTACCAACAAATCAGTGACAAGCCTGTGAGCAGGGGGGCAGGATGTCCACCCAATGACCCCAAAAAATGCAGCATCTGCACTCTCACATGGTCATCAATCAATCAACATGATTCGATGCGATCCAATACGTACGGAGTACACAGTGATGGAATCCCACGCGGTGCACGCCCATATTATTCTGTAATATCACCTTGCAAGGCAGTGACAAATCTTAGCAAACCGCCAACTGTTGCTGTTATGTGCCCCATCCACACACATGCATCAGTAATCAGTGGCACCAGGTCTTTTGTCCAATCAATCCACAGATACTATTATCTGTCCATGAATCACAGATGTTGCATGATTGAACGCCTGTGAGCAGGGGCTGGGGTACGTCCATGGCAACATGGCATATTATTTCCCATCATGGTTGCATATATTGCCCGCTCATTGCCCAAATGGGCGAGTTTTTACCAACATTTTTGTCCTTGTACTTTTTCCAAACAGTGTTTTCAACGTAATGTTATCAATCATACAACTATGACTAACCTAGCCAACGAAGAAAGACACTTGTGCTCCGTTGTAGAGGCTAACTAACTGAAGCTAGTTAGCACAAATGGAATTAGAATAGGTACCCACCCGATTGTGGCAAGCGCCTCCTAATTATAAGTGGGTACCCCACCCCTGTGTGAATACACAAATATTCACCATACAAAGATGTAAATGATACTCCCTCCGTTCACAAATATAAGATGTTTTCGATATTCCAATATGGACCGCATAAGGATTGAAATAAGTGAACAAACACACTAAACATGTCTATGTACATCCGATTCACAAAAATGTTAGAAGATATTATATTTGTGAACAGAGGGAGTACATGTTAAAGAAATCATCCACTCCATTATTTTCGTTTTATTTCCACAAGCAGTAGGAGGAGGACGCTCACACATTATGGAATCCCAGAACGTACAGTGATGCAACTCCTCGGTACTCGTTCCATATGGGCCTTTGTCTAACCTAATATCTCTAATCCGCCTATGGCTAATTGGCTAGTAAATTAGAGGCCATTTTTGTGGTCTGAGGTGACATGTGCCAACCTCATCACGGACACTTTGTGCGTGCACCACAAAATAAAGAAGAGCAAGAAATTAATTTATCTACTCTTTGATTTAAAGACTGAGGGCCACTGTGCATTGCAGTCAATCCCTAGTCTAGTCTAAAACACACAGTGCCCTAAACTCAGGAATTGTCTATGCATCTAGCTGCACGATTACCCTGACACCACACATACTCAAAATTCCTACAGAAAATTAAAGAGAAAGGTGTCCATCCACGTGAGCACACGCGCCAAGATCCAACGACAAGGCCCAATAATGAACGCATGGGTGAAAATCATAAGAGGCTAAAAGATAATGGGGCCGCGGCACAGACATTGTTTGTATGGAACTTGGTGCATGATTGATAGTACCACTAATGGCATATTTTTGGTACCATATTTGTCAGGCGCCACTGTTGGCAAATCTAAGCACATGCATATGGAATCATATCCTTTTTCGGACTTCGCTACACTGTCCTTTAGCCTTTATAAATTTCATGTCAATGATGGACCTTGTCGTTGGATCTGGTGGCAGATGCTGTCTTTGTGCACAGCACAGGGCTCACCAAAGTAAATACTTCTAGAATCAATAAAAGCAACTGGCCAGTTTGGTTTAACAATAACCACCAAAGCTGTCGATCTGAGTAAAAGAATAATTTAGAATCAATAAAAGAAAGTGGCCAGTTTGATTTAACTGTTTCCATGGAGAAGTGCCATATCAGTAGTTAAAGAGGGATGTGGGATGAAATAAAACAAAAAAGGCCCCTAATGCACAGTTTCATCTCGCAGTTTCATATGATTACCACAGCATTTAAGTGTTGGGTGGAGTTTCACTCGGTTTCTAACGCGTGGCAAAACGCTCCAAGTGGAGTTTCACTCGGTTTCTAATGCTTTGGAACAGTGTGCACCAAGTTTCAACTAGATGAAACTTATCTCCTATCTCTCCTCATCATTTATGTGCCATGTTGCCATTCTGCTGCTGATGTGTCACCTCATCAAATGGGAATGAAACTCCCACTAGAACCAGCCTTATATATCTTTCATTCCAAAAGCTATTAATTCCAGGAACTAAAAAAATCTTCCTACAACCTAAGACAAATTCGACAACACAAAAAGTATTTGTCCAAACTGAAGTGCAAGTTGCTAGCATTTGTATATGTTATTGTGAATAATATCAAAGATAAATAAGTCAGCACATAGTAAGATTATGCAACGGCTAGAGCCCTTTTCATTATCACATTTTAGGTCATGTTAACAGCTAATCAAAAGAGTAGGCAAAAAAGGGTACCTTGCATGGAGGCAAAGGTTCAATGTGGCCGCTGAAGCAATCCAGCTAGTATTTGTCCTGCTTGGTCGCAATCATCATCAATTGCCTGTTATTAAAAGAAAAGACTCATGAATATAAAGATATCAGCAGATATACTCCAAGTTAATTTGGTGACTCACAAAAACACACATGGTTAGTGCCAGGCACAAATATATTAATCATGGGCATGAATCTCGAGGATGCCAGATCAAAATTTCAATAATTAACAATATTAAAGAATTATGCATCAAGTTGGATACTCCATAAAGTGCGCCAATTAAAAAGCAAAGAAGTAATTAATTAATTAACATGGTAAGTGTAAAATTGTCAGCAGGTCATTCACAATTCAACGTGAACAAGTCGTGGCCCCATAAAAAAAATCATCTCTTCTAACGTTTTGCATATACGGGCTTTTAAAATGTTTCTCAAGTACCGAGGCACACCAAATCATTCTTAGTGCGTACACCACAAGAGCAGAAATTAAATCTTTACTTCCTCCGTCCCATAATGTAAGACGTTTTTTTACACTATACTAGTGTCAAAAAACGTCCTACATTATGGGACAGCGGGAGTATGACTTAAGACTACAATCCTTGCACCAAAAAGTAAAGAAGAGAAGAAAAATATATGATTTGAGATTAATTTTGGACCACAAAAATAAATAAGAGCAGAAAATTAATTTATATGATTTAAGACTAAAATGCATGCACCAAACAGAAAATTAATTTATAAGATTTAAGACTAAAATTAATGAACCACAAATAAAGAAGAGCAGAAGATTAATTTACACTACGATTTAAGACTACAATTACGCGGGCCACTATGCATTGCAATCAATCCCTAGGGTAAAAACGTGCATACAGTACCCTAAAATTAATTTGCTAGATCTATCCAATCCAACCCAGCAATGACGGATGTATCCAGCAGCATGATTGCCCTGACGCCACATATACTCCAAATTCCACCAGAAAGAGCATGGAGAAAGGTGTGCACATGCGCCAAGATCCAACGGCAAGGCCCAATAATGAACGCAGCATGCATGGACGCAAAATATACAGAAAGGCTAAAAGACAGATGGGGCGCGGCACAGATCCTGTCTGTCCCTATGGGACATGGTGCATGATTGATATCAGTGATGGCATATTTTTGGCAGCATATCTTTTTTGGGACGTCACTACATTCAGTTTTCTACTCCCTCCGTTCCAAATTACTCGTCGCTGAAATGGATGTATCTAGAACTAAAATACATCTAGATACATCCATATGTGAGACAAGTAATTCGGAACGGAGGGAGTACAATTTTCGTGTGAACTATGGACCTTGTCATTGGATCTTGGGGCAGAGTGGCAGACGCACCTTATCTTCCTTAAGACTGTATGGCACCATACATATTCGCTGCCTCCTTTTGGCACCACTGTTCACACGTGGAATCACGTCCAATGATTCGGATGGTAAGGCCAATCCTGACGTTGCACATCAGGACTACTACTGCAGGCACAGCAGAGGGCCAACCAAAGCTGTCCATCTGTGCACTGGCAAGGGCTTATTTATACATCTGTATCTAGATAAATTCAAGACAACTAATTTCGGGTAAAGGGAATACTAAATAATTTCAGGACCAATACAAGCGTAATCATGTATCACAAGTGATTTGTGTTTCCATGAGTGCCACATCAATTGAAAGGCCCCTAATTAATGCACAACTATGACTGTTTCCATGAGTGTTATGTGGAATTGTGAAGTGAAATGCACATGGTGGAGTTTCACTCGGTTTCCAACGCGTGGATGGGGATGAAACAAATGCTCCAAGTGGACTTTCACTCGGCTTCTAATGCTTTTTATGGTGTCCACTGAGTCTCAACTAGATGAAACTCATCTCCTCTCTCTTCTCATAATTTATATGACATGTTGCTGACGTGTCACCTCATCAAAGGGGAATGAAACTCCCACTGGGACAAGCCTTATATATCTTCCATTTATAATTGCTTGTGCCGGAATCAAAGGATTAATAGTGTGTGCTCTTACAGAACTGGCTATCACCGCCGGATTTGGAACCGGCAGCGCTAGCATTGGCATCACTGACAGTTCCCTAGCCAGCAGCATACCTACCTATCAATGCGGGTATACAGCCCGAACTGGCAGTAATAGCCACATCACCACTGCCAGTTTGAAGCAATGACTGACAATAATCACATTATCACTGTTGAATAGTGATTTAACACGCGGTTATGCTAATTTCATAATAAGTAGCTATTTATTTCTCTTCGTCCAATATAACCAGCCAAATTAAGAAATAACCGTTGAATACAATATTTCAATTGAAACCATAAAAGAAATGCTTCAATGAAGTCGTCAGGATTCAATAAAAGCTTGAAAATTCCAAAAACTAAAAAAATCTTCCTACATTCTAAGACAATTTTGACAACACAGATTAGTTGTTCAAACTGACCTGCATTTTTTTAGCATTCGGATATGTTATTGTGAACGGTATCGAAGAAATAAGTTGGATAGCAGCACATTGTAAGATTTAAAGGAGCATATACAATGGCTAGAGCCCTTTCCATGATCACATTTTAGGTAACATTACCAGCTAACCAAAAGAGTAAGGGGGGAAATGTACCTCGGAGGCAAATGTTCATTGTGGCCACTGAGGCAATCCAGCTAGCATTGTCCTGTTTGATTGGAATCATCATCAATCGCATGTTATTAAAATAAAAGACTCATGAGCATAACATTATCAGTAGATATACTCCAGAGTTAACTTGGTGATTGTTGACAAAAGGAAGATTATATCTTTTTATCCTCATTTATTTGTGATGAAAATCCTCCTCCAGCAAGTAATATCAAAAGACTGAAAACATTCTAATAGATAACTGATCTTTCATCAGGTCAAACCGTGTAAGCAAGCAAGTCAAGAGGAAAAGCATTACTTTGGATGATATATGCTTCACGCAACCCTCAAAGGAGTTCCACATACAAATGCAAAGCAAAAAAGGAAATACTTCTCAGAAAAAGAATGCTTGATACCCAATCAATATTCATGATGTGTTTATAGGGAGAGATGACTAGGAACCCAATTAATTAACATGGTAAAAAGCAAAGAAGTAACCAATTAAACAGCAAAAAGAAGTAACCAATTAATTAACATGGTAAAAACTAAAGAAGTAACAAATTAATTAACATGGTAAAAAGTAAAGAAGTAATCAATCAAAAAGCAAAGAAGTAAACAATTAATTAACATGGTAAATGTGAAATTGTTGGAATGTCATTCACAACTCAATGTGAAGTAGTCGTGGTCCCGTGCATTGGCATGGGTTGCATATATACTCAAATAGTAACATAGAAACATGCAGATAGTATTATAGTTAGAAGTGTCATCTTCTCAATAAGAAATATTATACGGTTTATTGGATGGTCCATAACTTCTTTGGCTTTGCAATGCACGCACGGAAAAGCAAGGAAATAAGTATTTTTCTAGAGATGTTGTGTGACTGGAGTGAATACACGTTACAGCCGTTGAAAGCTCAGCCAGTGGTGGAGAAGTGCACGAGCAGTGCTATTCTGATTAGTATTGACATAATTGATGGAGAGCTTGAGGCTGCGCTTATATAGATAGAGATGAGTAGGAAGTAGGAACCCAACCCAGCCCAGCCATTGTAGGCTTCCTGATCAGTTGTGTGGACCACATGGCTCTTGAAGCAGCGAACCACTACCTGCAGCTCGCGGGCCTCCATGGCGCATCCACGCCGGCAGTACTACTCACCGTCCTCCTGCTACTCATCATTCGACTAGCATGGGTGAGGACCGCAACCGCGTCAACAAGATTCGGCAAGCAGCAACAGCTCCCACCTTCACCTCCAGGCAAGCTGCCCATCATCGGCCACCTCCACCTCCTCGGCTCCCAGACACACATATCCATCCGGGACCTCGATGCCAAGCATGGCCGCAATGGCCTCTTGCTCCTCCGCATCGGTGCCGTACCCACTTTGTTCGTGTCCTCGCCGAGCGCCGCCGAGGCCGTCCTGCGTACCCACGACCAAATCTTTGCGTCGCGGCCACCATCCATGGCCGCTAACATCATTCGCTACGGCCCCACAGACATTGCGTTTGCACCCTATGGCGAGTACTGGCGGCAGGCCAGGAAGCTCTTAACCACACATATGCTCAGCGCGAAGGTGGTGCACTCCTTCCGCCATGGTCGTCAAGAAGAGGTAAGAACTTTTCCTCCTGCGCAGAAACGAATATCGACCGTTAGTTAGTCCATCACTCATCATCTGACTCTCTGATCGATTGCTGCAGGTGCGCCTCATTATCAACAAGATCCGTGCGGCGGCCACCAGAGGCACGGCGGTGGACATGAGCGAGCTCCTGTCCGGCTACACCAATGACGTCGTATGCCGTGCGGTCCTAGGAGAATCCCACCGCAAGGAAGGCCGGAACAGGCTTTTCAGCGAGCTCACAGAGATCAATGTCTCCCTTCTTGGTGGGTTCAGCCTCGAGAATTACATCCCCCCAAATATGGTAATGGCGGATGCGCTCTTGAGGCTGGTTTCCGTCAAGGCTCAGCGACTCAACAAGAGGTGGGACGACTTGTTCAACGAGATCATCGAGGAACACCTACACCCCAGCAAACCATCATCTGGCGAGCAGCAAGCAGCAGATTTCATAGATCTTCTGCTCTCTCTCAAGGAAGAGTACGGTCTCACTACGGATAACATCAAGGCCATTTTGGTGGTAATAATTACATTCGCAGTTTTCTATTGCAAATAATTGTCCATGCCCTATACTATTGTCAATTTGTCATACTAGCTACTATAACATTTGGAGCTGGAGGGAGTATACAAGTAGTATGTTAAGAGTTGCCATGTTGCATATACAGTTAGTACTTTTTATGTGGTGATGTGATAAACACACACTAAGTTGGACCATTTGATCTTAACAGGACATGTTTGAGGCAGGCATAGAAACATCTTATCTGACGTTGGAATACGGCATGGCTGAGCTCATGAACAACAGACACATTCTGACAAAATTACAGGAGGAGGTAAGATCCCAAGGCAAAAAGTTAGACATGATAACGGAGGAGGACCTTAGCAGCATGGCCTACCTAAGGGCAACCATCAAGGAGACGCTGCGCATGCACCCACCAGCACCCTTCCTCCTCCCACACTTCTCCACCGCTGACTGCAAGATCGACGGATACTTGATACCCGCCAACACACGTGTCCTTGTGAATGCTTGGGCCCTAGGGAGGGATCCATCGTCTTGGGAGAGGCCAGAGGATTTCTGGCCTGAGAGGTTTCTGCAGGATCAAGATGGTGATGTGGACACCCAAATGAGGGGTAAGGATCTTAGGTTCCTGCCATTTGGGTTCGGGCGGAGGATTTGTCCAGGGATGAATTTTGGGTTCGCCACCATGGAGGTTATGTTAGCAAATCTCATGTACCATTTTGATTGGGATGTTCCAAATATGGTGGGTACCGGCGCAGGGGTTGATATGGCTGAGTCGTTCGGGTTAACGCTTCGCCGAAAGGAGAAGCTTCAACTTGTTCCTCAGATTCCCTAAACCTACCATGTGTAAGTTTATTTCGAATGAGCACAAGAATAAAGGCAAGGAATAAAATGACTAATAATGTAGTACTGTTTATCAGTTATTATTACTATATACTCCCTCCATCTCAAAATAAGTGTCTAAACTTTGTTCTAGCTCTAGATGGATGAGAAGTTAATTTATTACACAGATCATATATGATGTACCACAGGTGCATACGTAAAGAATAAAGCAATTTGCATACATTTGAGTGGCTATAGACCTATCAGCCACAGCACGCTGCAGCCACACAGCACGCCCGGAGATGTGGTGAGCAAAGCGCAATGGATAATAAAACTGAAAGCAAATACGGCCTAAACAATATATGTATAGGCAACTAATCATGCATGTATGAACACAGATATAAGCATGTAAACATTATTTCTACAATAAAAAGTGATTAAGCTCAAACTTGAGTTGTCGCAACTCACAAGTTAAGCTGCTGTGTGTCTAAGACAATTAGTAACATCATATCTCCAAGGGGAATCAGTGACGATCACATGTTTGAGCTTACCTCTAGATAAACCATGTGTCCTGCTGTCGTATCAGTTGCCACTGGTTGAGGAACTTCTAGCTGAGTAGGGCTTGCTTCATCAGGTCATTTGGCCTGAGGCTAGAAAGTTGTTTTCATCATCAGACTGGTCTTTCTCTTTGGCCGCGATCAGAGAGGGGATCTGGTCCTGTAAGGATTTTACACGGTCATAGAGCACCGAGGCCCGGGATTGTTCTGCTTGGAGCTTTCTCTGGCATTTCTTGAGTTCTGCAAAATGTGCATCATTTATCATTAGTTCATTATTACTATACCTGTATTTTTTAGGTACGACTGTTAGACCTTTGAACCTGAGCATTGATAGTTGTGGATGACACTAGGAGAGTTGGGACAATTTTCGTTGGTTTATTTCTCACACAATGCCATGCCAACCTGAGGGGTTGGGGATACATACTTATAGGCTGCTAGCCAGCCAAGCATATGCTCAGATGCTACTAAGATGCCAGTCTAAGATGCTAGTCTAAGATGCTGGTCTAAGATGCTATCCTAACTGCCAGTCCTTGATGGTCAGGAACTCTATCCTAACTGCCACAAGGACCATGTGCTGCAGCCCCACAAAGACCCTAGTACACAGACTTATCCAACATTCTCCCCCTAAGTCTTGTACGTCGTCTTGTGGGAGTGTTGAATCATCCCGATCCTGGAGCAAAGCTCGAGGAACTTGACCCTCCCAAGAGGCTTGGTGAGCAGGTCTGCGAGCTGATCCTTGGTGTTGATGTAGCTCGCCTCGATGCTCCCTTCTTCCACACAGCTGCGGATGAAGTGATACCTCAGCCGGATGTGCTTGCTCCGTTCGTGGAACACGGGGTTCTTTGCCAGGGCCAGGGCGGACTTGCTGTCCACCAGGAGTTGCACCGTTCTGGTGTCTTGAACGAGAAGATCACCAAGCAGTCGAGCGAGCCAAAGCGCCTGAGTGCAGGCGGTGGAGGCCGCTATGTACTCAGCCTCACAGCTGGACAGGGCCACCACCTGCTGCTTGACTGATTGCCAGCTCACGAGACACTTGTCGAGGAAGAGGAGGATCCCGCTCGTGCTCTTGCTGGTGTCGATGTCGCCGGCGTGGTCACTGTCGCTGTACCCGACGAAGTGTGCTGCCCCCGGACACCTAGGGTAGTGGAGGCCGTGGTCGAGGGTCCCTGCTATGTAGCGGATGATCCTCTTCACTGCCTGCTGGTGTTCCGACGTCGGTTGACATAGCCGACGGAGAATGCTAGGTCCGGCCGTGTGTGGGTGAGGTAGCGAAGGCTCCCCACAAGGCGTCGGTACTGCGTAGCATCCACTTCCTCCGTTGTGCTATCGCGGCTCAGTTTCAACCTCTCCTCCATCGGAGTGAGAGCTGGATGGCAGCCGGTGAGCCCAGCTAGCTCAACGATGCGCTTGGCGTAGGCGGACTGTCGAAGCGCGATCCCGGAGTGATCCTGGTGCACCTCAATCCCTAGATAGAAGGAGAGGAGCCCCAGATCACTCATCTGGAAGGTGGCCTTCATGTCTTCCTTGAATGCCGCTACTTCTGCATCTTTGGTGCCGGTGATCACCAAGTCGTCAACATAGACGCCCACCAGCAGGGCATTTCCTCCACTACCCCGTCGGTAGACAGCGGCCTCATGCGGGCTTTGCTCGAAGCCCATCTTCTTTAGCGTGGAGTCCAGCTTGGCGTTCCACGCCCTAGGTGCCTGCCGTAGGCCATAGAGGGCCTTGCGCAGGCGGAGTACCTTGCCCTCCTGGCTGGGAATCGCAAAACCCGGTGGCTGATGCACGTAGACTTCCTCCTTCAAGTCACCGTTGAGGAATGCCGACTTGACATCCATGTGATGGACACGCCAGCCCTCCTGGGCAGCCAGCGCAAGAAGAAGTCGCACGGACTCCATTCGTGCCACGGGAGCGAAGGCGTCGTCGAAGTCGACTCCTTCCTGCTGCAAGAAGCCTCGGGCCACCAGGCGAGCCTTGTGCTTGATGATGGCGCCGGCTCCATCCCTCTTCAGCTTGAACACACACTTAAGGGTGATTGCGCGATGACCACGGGGGAGGTTAGCGAGCTCCCAGGTGTGGTTTGCTCGACCGCATCCATCTCCAACTGCATCGCGGCGCGCCATGCCGCATCTCTCTCGGCCTCTGCAAAGGACCGTGGTTCGCCGTCCTCACACGCGAGTTGTAGCTGCGCCTGCAGGTCACGTGGCATCAGTCCCAGCACCGGCTGGTCGCCGAGTAGATCATCCATCGTGCGATACCACAGCTGTTCGCCTCCATACCACGCGTCGACCCGCTCCTTGTCGTGAGTGAGCGGGGAAGCGAACTTCATCGGGTTGTGCTCTGCATGAGCTGGTGCTGATGAAGACGAACCCGGAGTGGTGACTGCCAGGGCTGGAGTATGCGGCGTCGCTAGTTGTGGTGTCGTCGACGTAACGGGCACCGGAGTCGATGTAGTTTTGGGGGCCGGGGTAGACGTGCCCGGCGGAGAGGAGCTGCTTGCTCCCCCGGCTTCCTTGAAGTGAGCGTACTCGACAATGAAGTCGTCATACATCGGCGTCGCGCCGTCGTCCACCGCCTTGTCCCATTGCCACCCTCGCCCTTCATTGAACACAACGTCTCGCGCCGTGCGCACACGCTGTGTCTTTGGGTCGAGGATGCGGTAGGCCTTTGAGCCCTCCGCATAGCCGATGAAGACTCCCGGAGTGCTCCTGTCGTCGAGCTTGCCGATGTGGCCAAGCTCCTTAGCGAACACAAGACAGCCAAAGACCCGCAAATGGGAAACCGCCGGCTTCCGCCCATGCCAGGCCTCATACGGTGTCCTGCCGTCGAGTGCCTTAGTAGGCGAGCGGTTGAGGATGTAGACGGCCGTCAGCACCGCCTCTCCCCAGAAAATAGCCGGCATCCCTCGCTGCTTGAGGAGAGCCCGAGCCATCCCCACAACCGTCTGGTTGCGCCGCTCGACGACTCCGTTTTGCTGCGGGCTGTACGGCGCGGAGTAGTGGCGCTGGATGCCATCATCGGCGCAGTACGACGGGAATTCAGCCACCGTGAATTCGCCACCGTTGTCAGTGCGCAACACGCGCAATTTGCGGCCGCTCTCCGCCTCCACACCAGCCTGCGCGCGCCTGATGGCGTCCGCCGCTTCTCCCTTGCTGCCGAGAATCATCGCCCACATGTAGCGAGAGAGATCGTCGACGAGCAGCAGGAAGTAGCGTCGACCTCCTGGTGTGGCTGGTGTCACCGGGCCGCACAAGTCTCCGTGCACGAGCTCCAGCTTCTCCTTGGCCCGAAAACTTGCCTGTTGGGGAAAGGGGAGTCGTCTCTGCTTCGTCAGTACGCAGATGTCGCAGAACTGCTCCACATGGTCGAGGCATGGCAGGCCTCGTACCATCTCCTTGGCACTTAGACACTTCAGGGCCTCAAAGTGAAGATGCCCAAAGCGCTCATGCCATTGCCACGCCTCGTCATCCCGACGGACAGCGAGACAAACCGGTTGTGCCACCTGCACATCAAGGACGTACAGTCGATTTCCACCTCTGGGTACCTTGGCGAGAAGGCGACCCTGGCGATCCTAGATGCGTAGGACCCCATGCTCAATCAGCACGCGTGATCCATTCTCATCCAGCTGTCCCAAGCTGATGATGGAGTTCCTTAGCGCGGGGATGTAGTAGACATCGGTGAGCAGCCGGTGCTCTCCCGTCTTGGTGGTGAAGATGACGGAGCCGACGCCCTTAATTTCCACAGTGGAGGCATCCCCAAACTTGACGGAGCCTCGCACATCGGAATCGAGCTCGGCGAAGAATTACCTTCGGCCGGTCATGTGGTGGGTGGCGCCGGTGTCGAGGCACCACCCCGTAGTCTTGTCCTTCCCGAAGGCATCGCCGAGAAGAGCGTGCACCTTTGGCTCGTCAAGGTGGATGAGAGCTTTTGCGACTGGTGTCGCTGAAGATAGCTCAATGCTTGCATGCGCCATGAACAGAGCCGTCTCCTCCTCCTTCGCCTGTGCGATGTGAGCCTGGCCTTGTCGTGGTTGCCGACACTCATTGGCCCAATGGCCAAACCGGCCACAGTTGTGGCAGCTGTTGTCTTGTGTCGGCTTGGGCTTGCCAGCGGCGCCGTCCTTGGCGCCTCCGCGGGCGTCCCCTTCGGCACGTCCTTGTGCCCTGCCCGGGGGGCCTCTTCGCGTCTTACGCTGCTTGCCATGCTTGCAGCCGCCCGTCGTGGAAAAAGGCTCCCCCTTCTTCCTGTCACCAAGGCTGGCATCCCACGGCTCCCGAGTTAGGACCAGCTTCCCGCCGGTGGTGATGGGCCCCGAGGAAGGTTGTGGCTCGTCGGTGTCGATGACCTTGAGGCGACCTATCGCCTCCTCGATTGTCATCATGGAGAGGTCCAGCAAGGACTCGATCGACCGAGCCATCTGCTTGTACTTCTCGGGGATGCACCGAAAGAGTTTCTCGACAGCTCTCTCCTCGGTGTAGGTGGCATCACCAAACTTCACCAACTTCTGCAGCAGAGTGTTGAGACGGAGAGCAAAGTCATCAACGTCCTCACCTGGCTTGAAAGCCAGGCTCTCCCACTCCTTACGAAGTTCCTGTAGAGTGGACTTCCGAGCACGGTCGCTGGCGATGCGTGCCGCGGCGATGGCGTCCCAAGCTTCCTTGGCAGTCCGCTTGCTGGAAAGCGAGAACTGCATCTCGGGCGGGACTGCGGCGATGAGGGCGTCCAGCACCGGTCGGTCCTCTTGGTGGTCGACGTTGCTGTCCTGGACTGCCTCCCACATGCGCTGCACCTGGAGCCTGACCTTCATGATCCCAGCCCACTCGACGTAGTTGGTTTTAGTGAGGGTAGGCCACCCAGCACTGGGACCAACATCCCTGACCACAGTCCGGACCTCATAGAGGTCGCGGTCCTGGTCGTTGCAGCCGCCGTCGCGGTGCACACCTCCACCTGGAGCGCGGGCGTGCTCGGCTGCCCACTACGCCGTCCGTTCTTGCGCCACTTTGGCGCGGTCTGCGTCAGCGCCGTCGTCCGCAGGCGCGGAGCTGTTGGAGCTGCCGGAGCCGCCGCGGAGTGCTTTGGCATCTGTCGTAGCCTCACGTGCTGCGTCCAATGTTGCTGCTGCTTCTAACTCCGCCCTGGCTGCTTCTACCTCCGCTTTGGCTGCTGCCAGCTCCGTTGCAGCCAGCCTCGACACCCTTGCTGCCGCAGCAGCTGCTGCTACAGCTGCTCGCTCACGCTCCTCTGCCACGGCGCGCTCGGCCTCCTGCCGGCGCCGCATGCTCGAGGTAGCTGTGTGCTGAGAGCAACCTGCAGACATGGCTCGCTGCAGGGGGGCTGTTGCGTGAAGAGGAGGCTGTTGAAGACGAACTGCTGCTCGACAGTCCGGAGGGAGGAAAGTAACCAGAGGCAGACGGAGCAGCTGCTGCTACCGACTTGGGCTGCTCACAAGAAATGCTCAAGGTACAAGATAACCTGGCTCTGATACCACTTGTTAGACCTTTGAATCTGAGCATTGATAGTTGTGGGTGACACTAGGAGAGTTGGGACAATTTTTGTTGGTTTATTTCTCACACAATGCCATGCCAACCTGAGGGGTTGGGGATACATACTTATAGGCTGCTAGCCAGCCAAGCATATGCTCAGATGCTACTAAGATGCCAGTCTAAGATGCTAGTCTAAGATGCCGGTCTAAGATGCTATCCTAACTGCCAGTCCTTGATGGTCAGGAACTCTATCCTAACTGCCACAAGGACCATGTGCTGCAGCCCCACAAAGACCCTAGTACACAGACTTATCCAACAACGACAAAGGGGCAGAACATGTCAGTTCGATAGATAGATAGATAGATAGATATAATACGTAAGGTAGAGTAGCTTGATAGCCTCCCTCCCTCCCTCCCTCCCTCCCTCCCTCCTGGGAATCTTTCCTTCGTCCCTGTAAATATTGTGACGGGTTAATAAAGGCTTTGCGAGATTGTCTAAAAAAATTAACCATTTTTTCCAGATGCAAGCTGGGTCTAGTGTAATTTACACTACTGGGAAACCCTTTGTCCATCACCAGAAGCCCTTTGTCCATCACCAGAAACCCTTTGTCCATTTCCTTTTGCATTTAGTTGCATCATCAGAAGCCCTTTGTCCATCACCCATGCAAAGCCAGCAAAGACTCCTGTTTGACAACAACTTGGCGTCGAAGTTATCCATCTTCAGTGCCTGCAGCAGATAAAACAACGAAAAATTGCAGTGCCATTGCCACATTCTAGAAACACTGCTTGGTTTAGGACGCAAATTTATGATTTGTTCCATAGGTACAAGGACCGAAACACGAAACTGTGAGAAAAGAGAAACTAACCACCTGAAATTCCAAGCAATGGAATGGAAGACCAAGATTAATGTGTTCAGATGGAATCATACAATGCCATGCCAACCTGAGGGGTTGGGGATACATACTTATAGGCTGCTAGCCAGCCAAGCATATGCTCAGATGCTACTAAGATGCCAGTCTAAGATGCTAGTCTAAGATGCCTGTCTAAGATGCTATCCTAACTGTCAGTCCTTGATGGTCAGGAACTCTATCCTAACTGCCACAAGGACCATGTGCTGCAGCCCCACAAAGACCCTAGTACACAAACTTATCCAACAACGACAAAGGGGCAGAACATGTCAGTTCGATAGATAGATAGATAGATAGATATAATACGTAAGGTAGAGTAGCTTGATAGCCTCCCTCCCTCCCTCCCTCCCTCCCTCCTGGGAATCTTTCCTTCGTCCCTGTAAATATTGTGACGGGTTAATAAAGGCTTTGCGAGATTGTCTAAAAAAATTAACCATTTTTTCCAGATGCAAGCTGGGTCTAGTGTAATTTACACTACTGGGAAACCCTTTGTCCATCACCAGAAGCCCTTTGTCCATCACCAGAAACCCTTTGTCCATTTCCTTTTGCATTTAGTTGCATCATCAGAAGCCCTTTGTCCATCACCCATGCGAAGCCAGCAAAGACTCCTGTTTGACAACAACTTGGCGTCGAAGTTATCCATCTTCAGTGCCTGCAGCAGATAAAACAGCGAAAAATTGCAGTGCCATTGCCACATTCTAGAAACACTGCTTGGTTTAGGACGCAAATTTATGATTTGTTCCATAGGTACAAGGACCGAAACACGAAACTGTGAGAAAAGAGAAACTAACCACCTCAAATTCCAAGCAATGGAATGGAAGACCAAGATTAATGTGTTTCAGTTCTTATTTTACTTTCTAACATGATGTCTGTTTTTTTGTTACCAGTAGCCATAGGTATGAAACTTCTCCAATCTTGGCTAACACTCCGCATATGCGACAAGATGTGCATGCCAAAGTAAGAGATCACTTTTACGCATTGCCCAGATCAATCAATCTCAATGATAAATCAACTAAATCGTAATGGAGGAACATGTTTCATGGCTTTACCACCAGCCTACAAAGAATAAACAGTCCGGCAATGTACCTGTGTGTAGAGCACTGATGCATTTAGATAATCCTGCTTTTTGAATGCTTCATCTGCTTGTCGTTTCAGGTCAGACACCCTCTCTTTCACAAATTTTTCATCCTGGGCAACTCATAATAAGTTGAATCAGGTATATATTAGAGGTCTGATGTGTGTGAGGGAGAAACGGTACACTAGCAAAGATGTTAAGGTGAAGAGCTTAGGCAGCAAAGCAGGTGCAAGGAAACACATGCGCATTTGACGAGTCTCGAATAGGAGGCTAAACTTTGGCAGTTCCAGATCTACGAGTGTTAGTTAAACATGGACTTAACGCCAACACACTCAAGAGAGTTAACATGCACCAAAATTGCCAAGGGCGTGCAAGATAATTTACAGTGGCAGACCTCTAGTTGCTTGATTTCCATCTTCACATGACTAATGATTCCATCAACGCTCCAATTTGCCACAGTTGAAATGGGCGAGGTGAACGGAAAGAGAATCTCAACATCTTCCCGTGTACCATACTCAGCAGCCAACTCAATTGGCAGTCTACCAAACTGTTGAGGAACAACGAAAGCTTTAGAAAGGCAATACTCAACATGAAGAAATAAGCAGTATTCTAGACATGATATGCAAACCATATGTCCATATTGATTCACTACCATCATAATAGGTTGACGTAGTGCAGCACATCTATGTATATCTGACCAAATTAAAGACATGGCACGAAGGGAAGGTGAAATAGTAGCAAGCGTATGCAAAAAAAAAGGTAACTTAGCACAGCCTTTTATTTTAATTTTACGGATAGCATCATCTAATTGTACTGACAACTAGCCTATCTGTATAGGACAAGTCTACTGAAATTACAAAGCCAAGATAGACACAAGAATGTGACAAAAAGAGCATTCTTACTGTGCTAGCAACATTCGGGTTTGCACCAGCTTCCAACAAGCACTTGATAGCTTCAGTTAAGCCCTTCTCTGCAGCCTTTACCAAAAGATTATCCTGAGGACTATCACCACTGACATTAGCTCCACCCTATCAGATCCAAGTATAGAAGACAAGCCAGTCATATGGTTTTCAAGTAGGTAATACAAAGATAGCTAAATCAAACATCAGTCTATAGAAATCCAGCATTCCTGCTGTATTATAAGCAGAGGATACTATACCTGAATCAATAACTTCACACAGGATACAGAAGATTTTTGTAATGCCATGCTTAAAAGTCCAAACTGACAACTAGCCTTGTTGGGCTGGAAAAAAAAAAGAACTTCATTTTCGTGCCAAAATATGACAGTTCCAACAAAAAGATGGAAATTGTTTGGGGAAAAAGAGCTGGGAGGATACTACTTTCGTAAGAATATACTCCCTCCGTCCCATAATATAAGATTTCATTACAACCATATACTCACATATTGGTTGTAAAAATGTGGGACGGAGGGAATAGAATATATCTATATAGCCTTATGTCCGCTTGCTCCCATTAATTTTTCAGACTGGTCCCACCATGCCTACTCTGGCTCACACATTGACAGCAATAGCAGGGCCTGTTTGGCTGGTTTACGAAGGTTGATGATATTTGCCACAACATTTTGCAAAAGATGTCTAAGATAAGATGATAAAATAAGTGGCATACTTTGCCAAGCCTAAGTGAATCCTACCACACCTTTTTTAGTCAGTGACACATGGGACCCAACTTGTAGAAAGGGAATCTTGGCACAAGTGTGGCTGTGAACTGAACGGGTAACCAGCTTGCCTAACTTTTGACATGGCATAGTTAGTCATCAAACAGGCTCTTAGTCACCAACCAAAAAAGGCCATCAACTACAGGTGGGAACAATTGGAGAAAGTAGCAAAAACACAGCAAAAGGGGGAATTGGAGTTAAAAAGACAGCATATCAACATATAATTTGAATAGTACATCTGCACTGTGCTCCAAAAGGATCTTGACAATACTAGGAAATCCTCTAATGGCAGCATCCGCGAGTGCTGTTCCATGATCTGATATTGCATGCACATCAGCTCCCCTCACAAGAAGAAACTTTACTATTTCAGAGTACCCTGAAGAAAAGAAGAAAAGGGTCATAATACTATTACCGATACATGACATGAACAAAACATTTTTGCTCGGCGAAGTTTCAATAACTAGTGGGGGAAGGATTTTTGTTGGTTCACATTTCTCTAAATAGGCATACAGAAAGAATGACCATAATCAGTCAACATAAGAAGGCGGTAAAGTAGACGAACATTTCTTAGGAAACTAGTTCCAATGGCTAGACTAACAAGATTGGTAGCAATACTTTGACACGTGGAATCTTTACATATCTGAGAGCGGGGAATTAGGAATCAGCCAATAACTAGAAGTCCATCTGTCTCTCATGGAAGTGCTTTAGAGTCCCTAGAAGCTGCACTTTTTATTTCTCCAACCTAGAGCACTCTTATTTCAATACATATGAAGAAACTCTGTGAAAGCCAGCTATCGCTCCTATGAGAAGGCTAACTCATAAGATTGATCACTATTCAGGCCCCAATGAACATGAGAAGCAAATAGGATCAGGAGGCTACTTTTAATTTATGGCAACAGGAAAAAAATCTATTAGGCTAGCTTAGTCTAGCTCCTGGTAAAGTAAATCCATTTTTATCACCATGGTAGGCCCAGCAGAAAACAAGGGATGCTAAAGTAAGTAGTAACAATCAAGTGAAGTTCCTTTTCATACCATGAACTGCAGCTGCATGAAGAAGAGTGATGTTTCCCTTTGCACGTTGCTGATGCACATCAGCGCCATGATCAATGAGGTACTTGACGGCGGGAAGGTTGCCATTGGTGACGGCATGCGCCACGGGTGTAAACTCTGGCATTAAGACACTCACAGCTCAGCTGAAGTTGATGATAAAGTCATAAAACTAAATGTGCTTATATTAGGATCAGAAAGGCCTGAACATAGGCTGAGCGGTGTCAGGCAAGTCGACATCCATCTTGACCTCCTCCACGAGATACTGGAAGACCGAGAAGCTGCCGCAGCCGGCGGCGGCATGGAGGGCGTTCATGCCCATGTAGGTGGTGTTGGCCACCGTCACCGGGATCCCGTGCCCGCGGACGTCCAGCTCCTTTGCAATCTCTGCAGTTGAGACAAAAAAAGGGGGCACTTTTAGTCAGGAATCATGGCAAGGACGTAGTATCTGTGTACTGTAATCTGAATCAGAAAGAAATCGCCACTCATTCTTAGGAAAGGGGCCAAGATTTGGTCTGAAACCCCCGATTTGCCCGCAGACCCGAGCACTGAAACCTAAATCACGACCGAAATTGGCATCCCGGAGCCGCAATCCGCGGCCGGATCGAGAACGAAGCACACACGGCAGCTGAACCCTAGGCCCCTGGCCAGATCTAGAGAGCTCGCTGACGCGGACGCCAGGGAGGGAGAGGGAGGGGCGTGGGGATCTGGTGAAAGGCGGCACTTACTCTTGATCTTGCGGACGTCGCCGTTGTGGGCGGCTTCGATGAACCTGGCCTCCGGCGACCAACGGTCGCGCTCTGCAAAACAAGCGAGTGAAATGATGAGACGGCCGGAGGGGGGAGCCGTACAACCGGCGGCGGTCGGTCAGGTTAGGGTGCCAAGTAACCTTTGCCGAGGAGGAGCTCGTACAGGCAAGGCAGCGGTATATGTCGGGTCCCCATCCTCTCCCCTCGCCCTTCTACTCTTCGCCGGCGGCGGCGGCGGCGGTAAGGAGCAAGGAGTCGGAGGAAGCTTCTGGAGTCAGGGAGAGGAGGTGGGGAATAAAAAGGGCGGGAAAAGGGAGGGGAGTTTTTTTTTTGAGAGAGAGGGAGGGGAGTGGGTGCGCTCGCACTATACCTGCCCATGGGCAGCCTGGCCCGGCCTGACCCGACGGGTCGGGCCTGGGCCTATATTTTAAGCCCGAGGATTGAGCCGGGCTTGGTCTCGTCATATTCACAGCTTAAGGAAGAGGACCGGCCTAAGGCCCAACGGGCTTTCTGCATGATGGGTCGGGCTTGGGCCTAGGTTTTTAGCGTCAAGCTTTGATAGGCCCGGCCGAAAGCCCGGCTGGGCCCAACGAATGGCCAGGTATAGCTCACACACTGGGAGGCCCACACACGGTACGATCTGAGTGACACTCATGACAGAAGCCACGCCCTCCCTTTGCTTTGCTTGTGGATTCAGGTTTTGAATTTTAAATTTGAACTTGCTTTGAGAAACACTAAAAGATGCAGGTGGTCATATACATGCATATACACTCATCTTTACGAACACATGTTTGCACAACCTACTTTTGTGAGCACAGAGTCGGTAGATCTTAGATTCTCGAAAACACCTAAGGCGTCTCGCTATCAACGGAAACATCACCTCTCGTTAAAAAAATCGTCCTTTAATGAGTCACGGCCACATCACCTGTGGTCGTCGGTTGAGGTCGACCATATGCGCATGCCCTCGCGTGATTGCACGGCATAACCCTCGGCCCTCGCTTCTAATAAAAGGATCATGATACAAACTTTGGGACAATACCACTTGCTAAAACAGTTGTTGGATCTTTCGAGCACGTGACATGAAATACATAACCATGAGACGTTGTATTTCGAAGTTCGAGCGAAGCCCGCGAGTATGTTTGGATGTTTGTACCAACCGAAAATGCCCACTAGATGCAGTTAGGGGTTTCAACACACCCCCCCCCCACCACCAAACCTGCCCCAAACCCTGTCTAGAATCGCATCCATCTTAAGCACGCTCCTTACTCTAGCTCTAGGGGGGGGCCTTGAACTGGCCATTCCTTCCAGGTTAGGATCATCAGCACGCAAGCGAGTCATAGTGTGCCTTGCTCGTGGTAGATGTATTGGGATCATGGTCTGAGGACTAGATCGGCGAGTAGTGTTATCAATTTACGGGGCTGACAGGTTTTAACTTACAGCAACAAGGACTAGACTACCACAAGTTCTGATTAGAACCAAAGTTCTAATTCTTCGACTCAGGATTATAACTATTGCGGGCAATAAAGTTGAAATTATCGACAACATCGATAATATCATTCACCTTCCTATTGACCTCTTTATCATACCTATGATCTCAACGATTTTTGTTCTAACCTCTTCATTCTTCTCTTGAGTAATAGAATTAACACTCTAGACATAGATCTGTTGTTAGGCCGAGCATGATTTTCCTGCATATCATCTCGTAGCTCCCATAATAGTCCTCCTACAATAGTCTCAAGCATGTTCATGGATAAATGATTTAAATCACTATAAAACAAATGAAAAATTAGCCATTTTTTCATGCCACATCTAGGACAATTCCTAACGGTTTCTTTCATGCGTCTCACACAAGCGATAATGGCTCACGATCTTCTTGCTTGAAACATGTAGGGTGTGTTTGGTTCCAGTCATGAACCAGAATGTCATGGGTGAGACCTGTTCCTGAGCTTGGTTTCCGTGTTAGGTACACAAGTAGAACAGAAGCCACTTGTTCCTACCGACCAAATATTCGGGCCAGATCCAGAAAACAGCGAGACCTCCAAATCGATGGAATTACACGAAACTGATTGTTATCTCATCTCACTCCCGCAACCCCGCCTCTCCCTCGTCTCTCTTCCTCCTTCGATCTGCATCACCATTCTCTTCCTTCGATCTACATCGTTGACAGATTCTTGACCCTCAAGCAAGGATCTGGTGGCGAGGGGTGCATCGTGCTTGTGTCCTCGGCACTGGCGGCATCATTGCGCCCTAGCTACACGGTGTCCAAGGCAATCATGGAGGTCATGGTGTGGGTCGCCACGAAGGAGCTTGGGTTCGCGCTGGTGACGCTGACATGCGCCGCTTGAGGGCCGTGGCGATATTAGCATGTTAGTGCATGGTTTTTGCTGTTGAAAAATGTTTAGTCATGAACATACTACAACAACTATTCCTAGATGTAATGGCTCCTTTAGGGAAAGTTAATAGCCATTCTTTAGCTTTTCCACTTAGAGAGAAAGGAAACAAAGCGTAATTTAACTACATTGGGATCGACATCTTTTATGCGAGTCATATCGCAAAGCTCGGTAAAGGCATGTGGATGTAGTCCTGGCCATGGGCAGCCCGGCCCGACCCGACGCTGCACCCGGGCCTAGATTTTGAGCCCGAAGGTTGGGCCGGGCTCGGGCCCGGGCCCGTCGTTTTCATGATTTACTGAAGGGGTCCGGCCCGCGGCCTGGCAGGCTTTATCACTTTCGGGCTGGGCTTGGGCCCAAAAATCAGGCCTGACGACCGGGACAAGCTCGGGCCTAGGTTTTCTGCCTCGGGCTTTGATAGGCCCGGCCCGGCCCAGCAGATGGCCAGGTATATGTGGATGTATACACGCATCCTCTCAAGGAGAGCATCCAAATTAGTTTTGTTGAACCATAGTAAGTAGTTCGATTTAACCTCATGTTGCTCAGTTGTGACATCAAGTTGCATGACTGATGCACGCTTAGACTCACCATTAGGAGTAGCAAACATCCAAAGCTCTTTAGTAGCAATAATAATAATTTCGGGTTTTCTTGACATGTGAAAAATGAACTAATGAAAAAAAAACTAAAATGAAAAATAAATAAGGACTCTAGTAACGATACTAGGGTAGCAAATACCTTCACGACAAACCGGCGCCAGACAAAGGGTTGATTACCCTTGATTCCATTTCAATGTAGATATATTCTTCTGCTCTGGAGACCCTAGCATTTATCGAATCCATGAAGTGAATAATGCTTGGAAAGGAAATATCTGCAGGTACTTGATATCTCAAAACATGCCAGTTTCCCGGTTCAGTCACAAAGGTGATTAAAACATAATAATGAAGAAATATGGCAGGGCTTAAGGTTTGACATGCGGTCGTGTACATGCGCCCAGGATACCAACTAGATAAATCAACATGGCAGTGGTAAACACCGTTACACATATCATACCAACAAATTATGTCGGATATGCATCCTAATAACCCCATGACCGACTGCCACCGCATCAAGTTCTATTGTCCAATCAATGCCCTATTTATTAGATATATTAAAACTGAGCACCTTTCCGGCCCTCTCACGTCATTAGTGATTTCGGCCGTCAGATTCGCGTTCAAACCATTTATGATCGTTCGATCTTCGTTTCATTGGGAGTTTACCTCGACTTGGGCCATCTGTCCTCATGGGCTGCTACTCTGGTGACTTTTTTGAAGGCTTTCCCCACCTCCTCACGCTCACACCCCCAATCCCCCCGATCTGATTGTCGTCGCCGCCGCCGTGACAGCGTGTTTGGCAGCTTGAGGGAAAAGGCATGAGAATTTTTAAGTGGGAGTTAGCTGAGAGATTAGACATGAGAAGTGGACTATTAGTCCCAATCCCTCGTTTGGTTTGGGGGTGGGAGTTAGCCGTGGGAATCTTATTTCCGCAGCTTGCGGATGGGAGCAACGAACATGACGATTGCTTTTTTCTCTCTCATTTCCCATTCCCTCCTCCAATTACCAGGGCCCCCCGTGGGAAGAGATAAGTGAAAATTTGATCGGCAACTCCCTTTCCCCGTCCATCATCAATTCCCCTGTCCTCAAATCAAACAAGGGAATTTAAACCCCACGCCCTCCTAATTCCCATTCCCTAATACTACTTCCCCCGAAACAAACAGGCTGTGAGGGACAGAGGTGATGGCAACAGCGATGGCGGGCGAACCCCTTCTCTCTTTTCCACGGTCCCACCCTCTCTGATGGTAATTGTAACACCCTGGATATGATTTACCCAATATGTAATCCAACTCTTGCCGTTTCCGGCGTTAAGTTATTTTATTTTCTCGGGTTCGGGTTTTTGTCTCCGTGTGTTGTTGCATTGTCATGCATCTCACATCATGTCATCATGTGCATACGTGTTCATCTCATGCATCCGAGCATTTTCCCCGTTGTCCGTTTTGCATTCCGACGCTCCGTTCTCCTTCGGTGGTCATTTCTACCTTTCTTTTATGTGTGGGGATTAAACATTTCCGGATTGGACCAAGACTTGTCAAGCGGCCTTGGTTTACCACCGGTAGATCGCCTGTCAAGTTTCGTACCATTTGGACTTCGTTTAATGCTCCAACGGTTAACCGAGGGACCGAAAAGGCCTCATGTGTGTTGCATCCCAACACCCCTCCACTTTGGCCCATAACCCACCAAAACCCTCTCCATCATCTAGAGCGTTCGATCACGATCGCGTGGCCAAAAACCGCACCTCATTTGGACACTCCTAGCTCCCTCTACCTCTATATATAGACCCCCTCCTCAAAATTCCGGATCCCCTCCTTCAAACCTTAAAAAATCCGCTCCCTTCGCTGTCGGACGTGTCCGAATCGAGCCGGACACGACCGCCCGCCGCCGCCGACCAACCAGCCGCTGCCACGTGTCCCCGAGGGGACCGCTTCGCCGCCCGCAGCCGCCGGCCCGCAAGGGCCTGAGGCCGGCCCTCTCCTCCGCCCGACCGGGCCCCGAGTCCCCTCGCCCCGCGCCGCGTCTTCTCCGCGGCCGAGCCGCCTCGCCGGCCGGCGCCGCCGCCCGCCTTTGCCGGTCACCGCCGGAGCTCCGCAAGCCGCCGCCGACCGCCGCCCGACACCCCGTCGCCGACGCCCCTCTCCGCCCTCTCCGCCACACCGCCCAAGGCCGGCTCCGGCCAACTCCACTCCGACCGTCCCCGCGCCGAACCCCTCCTCCGGCGATCTACCCCAACTCCGGCGAGCTTCAAGTTCCCCGGCGAACCTCATGTTCCGTGCTGCCAGATCTGGATCCGGATCTCGGATCGGTTGACTTTTTGCCCGAAACCCTAATTATTTTGCTATGTTCATCGCATCGTAACTTTGCATCCGTAGCTTCGTTTTGGGCATACAGCATATCAAAATGTTCGCCTTAGAGAGTGCATCATTTCATCTCATTGCATCACTTTCATTTGAGATCATCTTGATGCCCGAAATGTTGTTGGAAGAGTGCTATTTGAGATAATTGTCAGATCTGCTGCTCCAATTAGATATTTGTCATTTTTGCCATGATTATTGTGTGCATGATGTGCCCCTGAGCTCTACATGTGTTTTGTTATATGTTTTGCCATCTTTCTAGAGGTGCAACCCATGTATTTTTGTGATGTGTGTGATGACTAGCACAAGCTTGCAAAGTGGTGCATTCGTTAATGCTGATTTCAGGGACTTAGCATTTCCACTAAGTCCTTGACCCGTTTATCTCAATGTGCCATATGTTCATGTTGTTTCCTAGTGATCCATGCCTCTTTTGAGGATGATCAGTAAGGATGTTTTGTTAATCTTGTAGTGCTCTATCCATCCATGTCGTTGTTTGCAATTATGGAGCACCCTAGCTTGAGTCAATCGAGCTCTACTTTTGCTATTTTGTGAATCTGGGCAGATTGTCTACTTGTTAGCGATTTTGCCGAGGATGTTGTAGTTGGTCCGTGCATGCTATGTTATTGTTCTTGTCATGTCTAGCTTGTATAATGTGTATTCTTGATGGGTGTATGCTTAGATTGTCATGAATTGCTCTGTAGTGAGTGCATCGAGCTCGTAAACATGCCTATTTGATATCTGATTTGCATGCTCCTGTTTTTCACTAAGTCTGTGAACTGATTAGTTTTTGCCATGTTCACATGCTTGCAAATGTATTTTATGATCCCTTTTGGCTCAAGGTCACTAAGGGACTTTTGTTAAGCTCTTTAAGTAGCTCCATGCCATGCTTTACTTTGCCATGTTCAGGTCCTGTAGCATATAGTTTTCATGCTCCAAAGTGTGCTACCTGATCTGAAATTCCAGACAAGTGTTAATTTCACTAAGTCTGAAATCTGTTTGCCAAATGCAATTTTGCCATGCTTGTTTGAACCTGTTAATGGATGAATTGGCCGTAGCTCGGTGTTCATCTTTTGTTAAGCATCATGTATGAATCCCTGCCATGTATTTTGTTGTCATGTTTGAGTGCTGTAGCATGTTCATCTTGTTGCATTTAGATGGCTACTTGCTGTAAATCGCAGACCGTGGTCATATTTGAATTGCTTGCCATTTTCAAACCGTAACTCCGATTCCGGTGATCTTTATATCGTTTTCAAGCGATTTCATCTCACCTTTCCAGTGGCACACTTGGATTCCCAAGTTTAGGCCAGGTTCATTCATTCGTTGTCAAATCTTGCATATGCATCACATATCGCATCCGCATAGCATACCATCTTTGCATCTTATTGTTTGAGCTTTGCACGTGGTTGATTGTGTTCTTATTGCTTGTTTGTCTTGTTTGGGTAGAGCCGAGAGACGAGTTCGCTAATGAGGAGCCCGTTGAGTTTGTTTTCGAGGATCCAGTTAACTCTGACAACTTTGCAGGCAAGATGATCATACCCTCGAAATCACTTCTATCTTTGCTTTGCTAGATGCTCGCTCTTTTGCTATGCCTATGCTACGATGCCTACCACTTGCTTTTCATGCCTCCCAAATTGCCATGTCCAACCTCTAACCCACCATGTCCTAGCAAACCGTTGATTGGCTATGTTACCGCTTTGCTCAGCCCCTCTTATAGCGTTGCTAGTTGCAGGTGAAGATTGGAGACCGTTCCTTGTTAGAACATTATTTACTTGTTGGGATACCATTATATTGCCTTGTTATCTTAATGCATCTATATACTTGGTAAAGGGTGGAAGGCTCGGCCTCTCGCCTAGTGTTTTGTTCCACTCTTGCCGTCCTAGTTTCCGTCATATCGGTGTTATGTTCCCGGATTTTGCGTTCCTTACGCGGTTGGGTGATAATGGGAACCCCTTGATAGTTCACCTTGATTAAAGCTTTTCCAGCAATCCCAACCTTGGTTTTACCATTTGCCACCTAGCCTCTTTTTCCCTTGGGTTTCCGAAGCCCGAGGGTCATCTTATTTTAAGCCCCCCCTGGGCCAGTGCTCCTTTGAGTGTTGGTCCGACTGAGCTGCCTGCGGGGCCACCTCGGGGCAACTTGAGAGTTGGTTTTACTCGTAGCTAGTCTCATCTGAGTGTGCCCTGAGAACGAGATATGTGCAGCTCCTATCGGGATTTGTCGGCACATTCGGGCGGTGTTGCTGGATTTGTTTTAACTTGTCGAAGTGTCTTGTAGAACCGGGATACCGAGTCTGATCGGAATGTCTCGGGAGAAGGTCTATTCCTTCGTTGACCGTGAGAGCTTGTCATGGGCTAAGTTGGGACTCCCCTGCAGGGATTTGAACTTTCGAAAGCCATGCCCGTGGTTATGGGCAGATGAGAATTTGTTAATGTCCGGTTGTAGATAACTTGAATCTTAACTTAATTAAAATGAACCAACTGTGTGAGGTACCGTGATGGTCTCTTCTCGGCGGAGTCCGGGAAGTGAACACGGTGTTGGAGTAATGCTTGTCGCAGGTTGCTCTCTAGTTATTCGTTCGCGCTTTGCCTCCTCTTCTCGCTCTCTTTTGCGAACAGGTTAGCCACCATATATGCTAGTCGCTTGCTGCAGCTCCACATTTTTACCTTGCCTTACCTATAAGCTTAAATAGTCTTGATCGCGAGGGTGCGAGATTGCTGAGTCCCTGTGGCTCACAGATTATTTCCAAACCAGATGCAGGGCCTGATGACTCCGTTCCAGATGACGCGCTTGAGCTCAAGTGGGAGTTCGACGAGGACTCACGCCGTTACTATGTGTCTTTCCCTGATGATCAGTAGTGGTGCCCAGTTGGGGCGATCGGAACCGTGTCGCATGTTGGGTTGATCTTTTATTTTGGCGCCGTAGTCGGGCCATGAGTGTTTGGTTGATGTAATGCTATTTATGTACTTTGATTGACATGGCGAGTGTAAGCCAACTATGTATCTCCCCTTTTTATTATCTATATATTACATGGGATGTTATGAAGATTGCCTAACTTGCGACATTGCTTTCAATGCGGTTATGCCTCTAAGTCGTGCCTCGACACGTAGGAGATATAGCTGCATCGAGGGCGTTACAGTAATCCCTCGCAAACCATATCACCGGCGGTGGCGGCGGCGACGGATGGTGACAGGAAGGAGTCCAACACGAAGCGGGCGGCGGCGATGTCGAACCACCACCCTCCCAGTGACGTGATCAGCGCCATGGCAATTTCTGCGCCACCCTTGTCCGACCTTGAACCCGAGCGGAAGGGTCCATCTCGACTTGCCAGCTCTCCTGCCCAGCGTCCCTAGGCGAGTGGTCATCCAATTTGGACACCGTGCCTCCGCCCTCCTCCACGTCGGTTGTTCCTTCCTATGCAACAACGCACCGGTGAGCTCTCTCTCCTAATCACCGCGGCGATGGCCAATAACACCCATCACTCGTCATTCGTGAGGATATGATTTTGTTTCTTGATTCCATTTCCCAGGGGTGCTAATTGTGTTCCTGCGGTTGAGCGGGACGTCGCATGGATTGATTCATTGGCTGTGAGGAGAACCAAGACACGATATGCTACTGCAAAATCAACATGGAGTGTGCCCTTTGAATGGCATTGTGTTCTGCAATTAATGATATCCTGATTCTATTGCTATGTTGTGCCTGTGTACTCAAAAATCAATCCCGTAGGAGCAGGTTGTCAAAAAGAAGAAAAAATGCCTTCAGGTTTGCTTCTTAAATCCAATTATTAATCTGAAATTTTTAGGATAGATAAATTGACACTATTATTTTGCTACATCTATGAAAGTTAAGTTAAGCTTCTCCACCTAATATTATTCTCCCTGCATATGAGCAGGTTGTCAAAAAGAAAAAAAAATGCCTTCAAGTTTGCCTCTTAAATCCAGTTATTCATCTATAATTTTTAGGATAGATAGATTGACACTATTATTCGAACATCTATGAAAGTTAAGTTTAGCTTCTCCACCTAATATTCTTCTCCCTTGCAACCAGATTTCTATAAATATGCGGCACTGAATTTGTAGGCGAGCAAAGTCATATACCCGAAAAAGATAAAAGGCTAGGTTTATTCATGGTGCATGATAGCAACATGGACTCATCTCATTTTGTGCTAGGCTCTGAATAATATAAATACTATTACTGGGTTAATACTGATTGTACACATCTCAATTTCTCAAGTAACATACTTCAGTTTTCATTTCCAGGATCTAGCAGTGCGTACTAACTTTTGACGGGTTGATGGTGAGGATCAAGTATATGACCTATATTCCTCACTATTAGAGGACTTCAAAGAGGACATTCCATCATAATCTCTGGAAGCTAGTGTCAAGGAAGCCGTTAGCCGTCACCTTAACTGAAAGTTGGTGAAGAAGGTGTATATGCCTCTTGTCTATAACTTCAGTTTTAATGTATCTAAATGTTGTTGGATTCAGTTGATCACTTTCACGATGATAACTTCTTAGTCTAACAGCATGATCTAGCTGCTGCAATAAAAAAGGACTCCAGCAACCTCTGTGCCACCATCGACCACATCTAGGTACTTCTCTCTTTTCTCATGATCCGATCTCCCAGCATGGATTCTTATTTGTCTTCTCCATAATATTATTGGTCAGAATCTGTTGCACATCGCCACTCTTAACTAGAGTTTTCTCTGATGATGCATGAATTGAATCTGATTTATACTGAAGTCTCGCAGATCAGATCATTCAGTCGCCTGTATCAGTTGCATGTATCTTGCGCCGACAAACCGAGGTTACATAGAAGTGAGATATCTTCATTGTAACTGGTTTTTTGTGGCTTAGGTTTGGAAGTCATGAACTCTTTAGACTAGGGAATGTTGCTTTTGTACGTCTTTTCTTCAGTTACCACACTGCGTGACAACTTGACCAGAAAACTTTATTCACATGTTCAAACAAAATCGTGGCAGCTCTTCCTGACCTTATGGCTTTCTACGTGGTCTTCCTGGAAACAAAGTCTTTCGTATTCACCCTTATCATTCATCTTTTGTGTGGCCTAAAGAACACTAATTTCTCTTGATTAGCTAGCTGGCTCAAAAACATAATAAGCTGCACCATGCAATGCCAGTAAAATTTTACATCTCATGTATGATTAGCTAGCCGGCACAAGAGCAGAATGCTGCACCATACAACGTCGGTACAAGTTTACATCTCATGTATTCATTTTTAGAAGATTTTAAATTTGGAAACAAATGCAAGCCTAAAATTACAACTTTTGTTTTGTCATGTTTACATGTTGATTTCCATCGTATGCAGCCTAACCTTGATTAAGAGTTCACAAGCCTAAATGTAAAAATATTGTTATTTTAGTTTTTCTTTTAGTTCTTTTGGATCCTCAGACAACATTGAGTATCCATGCCTGCATGCTTTTGGGCAGCTTACTGCTATGTTAATTACTTAGCTTCAACATCTAGAATTTCTGCAAATGTTGTAAAACAGATATTGAATAGCTAATTTTGGTCAGCCCTGCACATGTTGTTGTGATGTCTACGAAGGCAATGCACCTAGGGCGTTAGTGCTTCATGATGTACCTGCACTCTGGTATACTCAATTAGTTGTCTCGTTTATGTAGGCGTCAATGTCTTGGTTCCTGATTTCTATTTTATGTCTGGTTCATTAATTGTCACTTGTGGACCATCCCATTCAAAAGCTTATAAATTCAAAATCCAAGCACCAACTTGAAGCCTGTTGAATATATTGTGTACGTGTATATTGTGTCTTGGGCCCACCTCCTAGGTCCTCCGTATAGTTGAGGTTGTGGCCCCCTTTTGTATTCATATATACGTGCCTGGTGCACCGATCAATGTATTGTGTTGCACAGCCTATTCTTTCTCTTCTACATGGTATCAGTTTAGCACGTCGATCCTAACCCTAGCTTCCACTCCTCTAGCCACCGCCGCCGCCGCCGCAGGTTCTTGCCGCCGCCGCCGCCGCCGCCGCGCCATCTTCCTCGCGCCGCCGCCACAGGTCCTTGCCGTCGCCGCGCCATCCTCCTCGCGCCGCTGTTGCACTCCTTGCCGCCGCCGCATCTCACCTTCCTCCGTAGCCGCCGCACCTCCTGCCATCTGTGCACTTCTTCTCACCCAGCCCGATCGCTAGCTAGTCAACTAGATCGCTAGTCAAATCCATCTAGCTGTGTGCCTGGGTGCTTGCTAGTCATCCAGATCGTCGAATCCATCTAGTTGTGTGCCTGGGTGCTTGCTCGCTTATACGTGCCCGTGTGCTTTGTTAGCCGCCGCCGTTTTCTTTTTCTTGCCCTAGCCGCCGCTGGCCCGCTGCTATGGCCTCCCCTAGCTCCTCCATCTACAGTTCCTACACCATGCCTGTCATGCCCACACAACACATACAGCCGGGTGCGTCAGCCCCTGACGTACACATGCAGGCGAGCGTGTTTGCTCCCTTCGCCCACCTGCAGCAGTCGGGCGCGTCCGCTCGCTTCGACCTCATGCAGCCGGACGCCTCCGCTCCCTTTGGCCAGATGCAGCCGGACGCCTCTGCGGCTCTGCTCGCCATGCCGATGGCCGGCGGCCATACTCCGCTCGCCCCGATTCATCCCTACGGCGGCTTCGCCTCTCTGCCGGTCTCACCGTCATGGGACACTACTTCCTTTGCCGTCCTGCACTTGGCCCCATCCCCGTCGGCGCTTGGTACCGGTGGCACTTGATACATGGGCTTGATTTTTTTTGAAAGTACGATGAATTTTATAGCAAATTCGGAAACTATACGTCCTAATACATAAAAATCAAAACTATAACCCCGTCGGCCTCCTGTTGGCCAAAAAAGGTCTTTTGAGCGCACCGTTGGCCGAAGTGAGCTCTTCAGCCTCCTATTAGCCAAAGAGTAGCCAGCTGGGCCAAAGATAGCAGCTTCGGCTTACTGCTAGCCGAAGAGTGGTCTTCGGCCCTGTGTAGACCGAAGAGTGTGGTCTTCGGCTTCGTGAAGGCCGAAGAGTGCCGGAGCCGTACGCCTCGCTGCAGCTGCATGTACGCTGGTTGGCAGGCTTGCTGCCATATGCATGCAGCAGCCTCTGCTCGTGGATATGGACTCATCTCATATGCATGCTGCTGCACGTACATGTCGTTCCATCCATTATCCATTGATCTCACATGGCATTATCTAATCACGCGTAGCTGGCCGTTGGTGCTACTGTATTATCTAATCACCTGCAGCATGTAATACGCGCCTATAAGAGCAACTCCAACCGGCCGACCTAAATCGTCCACACGTATCTGTTTCAGTTGAAGCGCGTACCCAAACCCAAACCGCGACCGACTAAGCCAACCACGATCTCTAAATTGTTAACATTTTCGGTCTATAAGGGTATGTAGACATCACTCTTTTCTTGTAGATGTGCATCTCCTAGATTGATCTTAATAATCGGGCCAGCACGAGCTGCTCACGGCGGAGCAGCGGCGGATGGCAGCGTACGCGGCCGACTCTCCCAATTGGGAGGTCTGGTCCTGCTAGCGTTGGATGCATGCGTCGATCCAAACGTCCTGCCAGCGTTGAGTGCATGCGTCGACCCAAACGAAAAATCGGACACATGCGCTCGCTCGCCGATCTAAACGGTCACTTTTTATCCGTTTAGATCGGCAGGTAGGAGTTGCTCTAACACACACTACTACTACTACCGACCATGCACTTGCACAATAATCCTGCACTGCTACTAGTATACGTAGATAGTATATCCACATGCAAAGCACTATTACTAGTCTACATAGATAGTACATGCACACGCGGTACCGTCTCCATCACCAGATGAACAGGCACGTGGTGGACGTACAAACTTTGCATGCCATGTGAGATCGATGGATGGGTGGATGGAACGACAGGTCAATTCCAACGAGTCTGTAACTGCAGCGAGGCGAGCGTCTGGGACATGCATTAGTACATGCGATTAGATAATCAGTAGCATCAAGCCACCAACGGCCAGCTGCGCGTGATTAGATAATGCCATATAAGATCGATGGATGGAACGACAAGGTACGTGCAGCTGCATGCATGTGAGATTGGAGTAAAGGCTGTTGCATGCATATGGCAGCAAGCCAGCCAGCCAGCGTACGTGCAGCTGCAGCGAGGCAAAGGGCTGGATGGCTCCGGCACTCTTCGGCCTTCACGCAAGCCGAAGATCACTCTTCGGTCAACAGTAAGCCGAAGTTACTATTTTCGGCTCAGCTGACCACTTTTCGGCCGACTGGAGGCTAAAAAGCTCACTTCGGCCAACAGTAGGCCGAAAAGGCCCTATTCGACCCATGAGAGGCCGACGGGGTCATAGTTTTGATTTTTAAACATTGTGTGTATAGTTTTCGAATTTGCTATAAAATTCATTATAGTTTTAAAAAAAATCCATGGACTCGGGCGCCACCGCCCATATGACATCTCATCCCGGTACTCTAACCTCCTTCATTCCGGTTCATACTCCTACTTGCATCACCGTTGGCAACGGTTTTTCTTTACCTATCACACATGTTGGTCGTGCTTCGTTTCCTTCCACATCTATACCTATTACTATGTCTGATGTTCTTGTGTCTCCTGATTTAGTTACGAACCTTGTATCTGTTCGTCGTCTTGCCCGTGAGAATCCCATTACCGTTGAATTTAATGATGTCGGTTTTTCTATGAAGGACGCCCGTACTCGGATGGTCCTTCACCGTTGCGATAGTCCCGACGAGCTCTATCCGGTGCACTCCTCCACCACCGCCTCCACCACCCCAGTTGCCCTCGCCGCAGGTGTCGACCTTTGGCATGCTCGTTTGGGACACCCGAACTCCACCGCTTTGCGTCAAATACTTAAGAGTTTTTCATTCTCATGCAATAAGATCGACGGCCATATTTGTGAGGCTTGTCGTCTTGGCAAGCATGTTCGTCTTCCCTTTAGCGCATCTACCATTATTTCCACTTTTCCGTTTCAGTTATTGCATAGTGATGTTTGGACATCCCCGGTTGCAAGCAACACGGGCTACCTATACTATTTGGTGATCTTAGATGATTTCTCTCATTATGTGTGGACATTTCCTCTTCGTCGCAAGTCCGACGCTCTTGCCACACTCACCGCATTTTATTCCTACGTCACCACACAGTTCGGTCGTCCTATCCTTGCTTTACAAACTGACAACGGAAAAGAGTTTGACAACACCGCCGTTCGTAACCTTCTAGCCTCCCACGGCACTATCTTCCGCCTCACTTGCCCCTACACGTCCCAACAAAATGGTCGTGCCGAGCGTATCCTTCGCACTCTTAATGACTGCGTCCGCACGTTACTCTTTCACTCTAACGTGCCTTCCCGGTTTTGGCCGGATGCTCTCGCCACCGCCACCCTCCTCATTAACATCCGCCCGTGTCGCCCACGCTGGAACTATGCCCCTCACCATCTCCTCTTTGGTGCACCTCCATCTTATGATGGCCTTCGCATCTTTAGCTGTCTCTGCTATCCGAGCCTCGCCGCCACTGCGCCTCATAAGCTTGCACCTCGCTCAGTCGCTTGCATCTTCCTCGGCTACCCACCTAACACCAAAGGATACCGCTGCTACGATCCCGTCTCACATCGTGTATTCACCTCCCGGCACGTTTACTTTGATGAGACGATGTTTCCATTTCAGAAGGTACCCCCCGCCGCCCCGTCGCCGCCGGCCACCGACGGCCCTGTAGTGACCCCGTCAGGTGGACGGCCTCGCTCGATTCTTGGACCGCCTAAGGGCTTCGGCAGTCCTCCCGCTATGGGACAAGCTGCGACTCGCGCCCCCACGACGTCCTCGCTGACTCCGTCAGGGGCCTCGGCATCGTCCGCCTTGCCGGCATCTTCGCCTGCAGCCGCTGCTTCGTCGGCATCTTCGTCGGCCGCCCCGTCGCCGGTATCTTCACCGGCCACCTCAGGCGCCGCCCCATCACCAGCTGTCTCGGCCGGCCCCGCCACCTCGGGTGCCTCGGGCGACGCCCCCGCCTCGCCCGCCACCCCCGCATTGCCCGGCCCCTACGCCGCGGGCACGGGCGCTTCGGCGGCCTTGGGCACCACTTCTTCACCGGCCATCTCGCCGGCTGCTTCGCCGACCGCCTCGCCGGTCGCCGAGTTGCCATCTCGCCCCGTCACTCGGGCTCGAGTAGGCGTTCATCAACCGAGTCTGCGGTACTCCAGCGACGAGTATCTTCTCGCCGCCTCCACCACTGAGCCGTCACCGATCCCTGCATCCGCTCGCGCAGCCCTTCGTGATCCTCACTGGCTTGCCGCGATGCAGGAAGAGTTCGACGCTCTTCAGCGGAACCGTACCTGGACACTGGTTCCTCGGCCTTCTCGCGCCAACGTCATCAGCGGTAAGTGGGTCTTTCGCCATAAGACACGCTCAGATGGTACACTTGAGCGCTACAAGGCTCGTTGGGTGGTCCGTGGTTTTCGACAGCGTGCTGGAGTCGACTTCACCGAGACGTTTGCCCCAGTTGTCAAACCGGGCACGATCCGCACAGTTCTCCATCTGGCAGTTTCCCGAGGCTGGCCGGTTCATCAGATGGATGTCTCCAACGCCTTCCTTCACGGCCATCTTGAGGAGAAGGTTTACTGTGAGCAGCCGACCGGTTTCGTCGACGCATCTCTTCCTGGGCATGTGTGTTTGCTGTCTCGGTCTCTCTACGGGCTCAAGCAAGCACCTCGCGCCTGGTACCAGCGTATCGCCGGGTTCCTTCAGACACTGGGTTTTAGCGTCACTCACTCGGATGCCTCGTTGTTCGTCTATCACCGCGGCGACACGACTGCATATTTGCTCCTCTACATCGATGACATCATCCTGACGGCCTCCTCCGCAGCCCTTCTTCAGCAGATTACTCTCCGGCTGCGTGATGAGTTTGCCATCAAGGACCTGGACGCTCTACATTATTTCCTTGGCATTGAGGTCGTTCGGCGGCCCGACGGCTTCTTTCTTCATCAGCATAAGTATGCGCACGAGCTACTTGAGCGTGCCGGCATGCTCAACTGTCACCCTATTGCTACTCCTGTTGACACGAAGGCCAAGGTTTCTGCTCTCGAGGGCTCTCCCGCGTCGGATGTTCCGTTCTACCGGTCCATTGTTGGTGCTCTTCAGTATCTGACTCTCACCCGGCCTGATTGACAGTATGCTGTTCAGCAGGTGTGTCTGCATATGCACGCCCCTCGTGACTCCCATTGGACCCTAGTGAAGCGGATTCTCCGTTACATCCGCGGCACGATGGCTCTTGGGTTTACTCTCACGGCATCCACTTCTCTGGAGATGGTGGCCTACTCCGACGTGGACTGGGCCGGCTGCCCCGACACCCGACGGTCCACCTCGGGCTACTGCATTTACCTCGGTCCTTCACTCATCTCGTGGTCGTCCAAGCGACAACCTACGGTTTCACGCTCTAGCGTGGAGGCCGAGTACCGAGCTGTGGCTAACGCCGTCGCTGAGTGCACCTGGCTACGACAGTTACTTCAGGAGTTGCATCATGACGTCTCCCAGGCTACGGTTGTCTACTGTGACAACGTTTCTGCGGTGTACCTTTCCGCCAACCCCGTTCATCATCATCGGACTAAGCACATTGAGCTGGACATTCACTTTGTGCGCGAGCAGGTGGCTCTTGGACGTATTCGGGTCCTCCATGTTCCGACTGCACAGCAGTTCGCCGATGTGATGACTAAGGGACTGCCGACTTCCACCTTCGAGGAGTTTCGTTCCAGTCTCTGCGTCTCCGGCGCCGCTTCGACTGCGGGGGAGGGGGGGGGGTTGAATATATTGTGTACGTGTATATTGTGTCTTGGGCCCACCTCCTAGGTCCTCTGTATAGTTGAGGTTGTGGCCCCCTTTTGTATTCATATATACGTGCCTGGTGCACCAATCAATGTATTGTGTTGCACAGCCTATTCTTTTCCTTCTACAAAGCCCATTAGATGGAAGAAAAAACAAGTCCCATTTTACTCCACGATACTTTTTTTTTGAACTGTTACTACCAAAATACTTCTCAAGCAAACCGATAACATTACCTCTTTAGCCCTAACAAGACATTCATCTCACCTACTGTGCTAACAAACCTACAAGTTTTGTCAAATTAATTTATTCGTATATTGAAGGAAATTCCTAACATTCCATTGTATAAATAGACGGGCGCGGCAACGCGCGCCATCAATGATCTAGTTCGATTCACGGGGTAACCTCGGTTATTAAGGATAACGAGACCAACACATTGGGAGTTCAATGACTGAACTGTATCTACCCCTAGATACTTGATTCTAGTTACTGTCATCAATGTTCGGCATAGTGTTCCTCTCATCTCTGTACCTTGCCTCACCTTGTTCCGATCTTCAGTTCTCGGGTACCTGCGAGTCCTAGGATCAAGGTAGAGAGAAGAGATAAAATCGTAGCACAACACATAGGAATAACATTGACGGTGTAATACACCAGTGGTGTCTTCTCCGAGGGGAGCCCGACAACAGGCTGCCACGCACGGGCATTTGTGCTAGTATAATGTAATGTAATCTTTAGGGTGATAGTATACATTGCAACATGCTATTCTTGTTCTGTTTTACCCTTCATAGAGATCCTTTTTTTGCGAATACATATTTATAAGGCAAGTTTAGAATGTGAATACATCAATCTAGTTCCAAACATTTCACTCTATCCAGTTCAATTGATCATCCACAATACAGGCATGGTATAAGTCTCACAAAAACTCAAAATAAGTAGCCAATAAAAGGTTCTGCTCTAAGCTATGTTGCTTCTATGGTCCACATTTAAAGAGGCACAGTACTTTAAAGTTCTTGTCTGAGCACACACACACGCAAAAATCTATAGAACATTGGTTAATTCTGTTGGCTCCATGCATTAATCAGTTGTTCAGGATGAATTTGTCAGTAGACTCGTCAGCAAAGGCTAGTAGTGATTGGGTAAGTGCCTACAAGAATAAAAACATCAAGCTTCAATTAGATACATATTTTGCTGCAGAAATATGGCAACGTACAAAAACAAGACTGACTATTCGTGTGCAGAAAATGCATTAGAAATGGGGAAAAGAAGTACAACCTAAAATGGCAAGAGGTATGAGTTTTAGAAATCTTCAATTTTTAGTATTTCTATGCTGGGAAAACACGTATGGAGATTGATGACAAACCAAAATGTTTGTGTGTTACAAATTACATTAGTGCCAAAAAGAAAGGAGCAGTTCGCATGTTTGGCAAGCAATCTTGATGGAAATCGGATTACTAAAAGTATAGGTGAGACGCCAGCCCTAAAAAATATCTAACAATTAAAGTACGAGACAAGTCAAAAAAAACTACCGTACAAGTACTAGGCGTGGCTGCCGGCTTAGCACGGAAGTGGAGGCCTAACACCATGCTAACAGAATTTAGATGAGCAAGCCGACCTAGCAATGGCTTACATGGTGTTGCATAGTACGATGGCAAGGCATGGTATTTTGCTCTTTTTTTTTTTGAGAAAAATGTATTTAGCTAGTACTATATTATGATATGTTTTCTATAATTACATTTTCCTCTATATGGGCGTAATTCAAGATTCCACACTGGGCCCCAAAATTACTCTACAACCTTTGAATTTGAGTTAAAACATACTGCAATTGAGCTAAAACACAAGTTAGAAATGTGATAACTTAGGATTTACAACAAAAATCAAGTACTATGTTAAAAGAAGAGATGTTTACCTTCTATAATGTCCTCTCCACAATCCGATATAATTACAGTCAAGTTTCTAGTTCTTTGGCAAAGTTTCGTGGCACGAAATATTTGAATCTGTAAAGTCAACAATATAATATAATTTTAAATTTCCATGGTTGGCATAAATTATACAATCAACAAGAAAAACACAATAACAACTTACTTGAACATCTATTTCGGCATTTAAGCCTTTTGCTTGTTCAAAATTGTCCTTGCCTATGTCCAACAACATCTTTTCCAGCTGACAAGTTAGAAAATTCAATAGCATAAAAAATCACATCTATAAATTACACACACACACACACACACGCACACACGCACACACGCACACACACGCACACGCGCACGCGCACGCGCACGCGCACGCACGCACGCACGCACGCACACACACACACACACACACACACACACACACACACACACACACACTCTTTTAGTTTTAAAACACTCACCTCGATTGTACTAGAAATATATTCTCCATTGAAACATTCAATAATATCACCCTTCCGGATTCCAAGTTTCTCAGCATTCGATTCTTTTGACACCTATGTTTAATTGAACATGATTACTCCATAATATGCATGTAAGTAATAGTTTAGGGACAACTAATATAAATGTGAAAATAAACATTGTTAAGCACCACCATATACCTCTTCAACAATAAGACCAGACTCAATGTTATGCTTACGCCTCATCCTCTCAAAACAAATAGGATCTAGAAGCTTGATGGAAGTAAAGGTCATTCCAAGGTGGGGCCGAGGGATGCACCTATACCAAATATAATCATTAAGATTGTAATAATTTTACAGGCTTGTTTTTAAAATAAAACAACATATTTCATTAGAATCAATACCAAGTGAGTACCATACAAGCTTAATCAAGAATATTATATAGAATTAATACCATAATAACAAGACATCAGTTCACACCCTTCTCAAAAGAGGATTAAACTAGAAAAATAAGTCACCAAGTTAAAAATAAAAATAAATATTTACACCAAATTAAGTTCATATACCCTGCATAGGAATAGTTTAAAAAAACATGCAGAATTCGATAAGGTGACCAACACACATTTTCTCTATAATGTTAGACACATTTTGTAGCACCTAGGCCTCCCGTAATGATTTTTCTGAATCATACTTTAGCAATTCATTTATTTAAACATAGAGTAGTAATTATTAAGCAACCACAATCCGAACATAATTTTGTAGTTATTCAATTGTATTGCATGAGTTACATTATATAATATAATGCATTAGCTTAACAACACTAAAAACGAATTGGGAATAAGGGTCGTACTTTAACTTTCTCCATGAATCAAAGCACTTGTGCAATATAGAAGAAGGTGAAAAGGTCTCATTGATTTGATTGTTAATCATTCCCACAACCTTCCCTTCCAAGTCAATGATAGGGCCTCCATCGTCACGCAACTACAACATAGCAATGATAATAATATTATAATTTATCATTTGTACTAATAAAATAGCAACATTAATTAAAATAGAAAACATAAAGTTAGGATTTGATCATAGTACGTACGATATGTTCATTGTTGGAAAAATACATGTAGTGACATCTCTCGTAAGGGACAGGAATCATGTATTCCACCCTACCATGGGTTATCCTTAGATCAAGACTTTCATCCCTTCCAAGTCGGAACACATCTTGACCAGAGTGCACATTGTCATTAAAAGTGGACAGTTGAACCGGTTTGTTCACTACAACCTCGTAAAGAGCAAATTCATAGTGCTCCTGGAGGTAGAGTAGACTGGCTACTGCAGTTGTGTCGTCAAGCAAGTGAACAGTGACCTGGAAAAGACAACCACAAAGATTATGACACTGCAATAGAATTTTCGTAGTATTTGAGGAAACCATTTTCGAGAGATTGACTATCAGAAAAACCGAACGCCACACCGAATCAAGTATATTATTTCAAGTACACAGTGTGCATACATAGTAAATTGAAGAGAAAGCACATCTAATTGGTAAACGGGTGTCGATGAGGCACATTGCAAATGATTAAGTTTTGATATGGAAAAAAGGGAAAACAAACAAGCACCAGTGAGTGGAGAAGATAAATAAATAGAATAGTGAATTAATGTTAAGAAGCTCACCTCAGCGTCGCGATGATATTCGCCCGTCCACTCATCCATCCACTGGTCGGATCCTTTGCACGAATGAGATGCGCGGACGTCAAAACCACGGCGGTATTCCTCTCATCGTCCCGTTGGATCCACAAACCACAACACCTATTTAGCGGCTCATCATCTACGATTAAAGCAAACCGAAAGTCACAACAAGGGGATGGCTCCTCCCGCTCCAGCCCCCGCTCCATCATCCTCGCCGGCCTTCCCCGCCGCCCAGCCCGCGCCCGCCGCTAGTCTCGCCCTCTCCACCTGCCCCCTCGATGAGCTGCTCCCAACTGTCGCCCCACCACCTTCACCTTTCCTTGATCTGCCCTATGTCAAGGCCGGGCAGGTCGCGCTCCGATGCTTCCTGGGCTGTGGCAACGCCATGGGAGTGGAGTTTGAAGATGACTGCTGCTACTACCTCCGTCTCGCCATCACCACCCCGGCGCTCCACCTCGCTTCGCCGAGCTACATCACCTTTAGCCATTCCACCCACCACCTCAATGCCCTAGTCGTGGCTGCTCTGCTCCAGGCCGTTCTGGGTGGCTCTGCCGCTCACTTCTTCGTTGCGTAATGCTCCCCCCGATCTTCCGCTTCCACATTGCTTCTGCGCGCATAGCGGAGATCATCCTTGCCCAAGCACCGCTCCCCTGTCGTAAATTTTCCTTCTCCTTCACTAGGACCCTGCCACCGCTCCCACCCCCTCCTCGCTCTACGGCAACATGCATGACGCTCGCTCAGCTTCTCCAAATCCCAGACGACCTGGGTGACCACTTCGAACGGGTCGCCTGGGCACAATGCCGCTCACCGGTCTCCATCCTCTCACACTCACAGCTGCATGGATGCCGCATGTACGCGCGTGTCATCCAGTTCCATTTCGACCTCGATGCCTCCTTGATGAGCCTCATCCTTGCCTGCCTCTTTGGCGGCATCCACCATCTCTTCAACGTCACGGATGATGGAGACTCTTGCTTCTCCTTCACCGTGGCGTCGCCTGACGTTGCCTCGCTCATCGCTTCCATGGGCGACTTCAGGAAGCTCGGCATGTTGATCCGTTTCCCATGGCCTCTGCCTCGAGGTGCCACCTGCTGCTTGCCTCCTGGCTTGCCACTACCATCGTCTGTTGGAGCCGCATCCTCCTCCTCGCCGCCGGCCGTTTCTGCACTGCGGCCAGCTGCGTCCACAACTCTTGAGCTACCCAAGGAGCATCGACAACGGCCTGGTATTAGCTTCTTTTATCGTATGCTTAATGTTAATCACTTCTTCCAACTTTCGCCACGCATGCATTACACCAAACATACACACCCGTTCTGGGTTACTTTCTTGCCGATCTCCGTTAGACCTAATGAACTATTAGTTGAGTCAGCCCTAAACCACTGTTTTTCGGTCAAACAAGATTTCCTTGCAGTCAAAGTTCATGAGCATATCTACAAAACTGGCATCTTCTCTTATCAACCAAAATTCAAATTCTCAGGCATGGGTCCCTTGATTTTGAAGGGTTTCGTCTCTTCTTATTTGACCAACTCGAAATGGCCGTTGCCCACTGCAGTCGCTTCCTGCATGATTACACAAAATTCGTATACCCTACTCTGCCCCCTCGAACGGTGTCTATTCTTAGCCCTTTTGCCCACCAGCTTGCGCAGGCTCACGTGCCACAGCAGCCCCCTGCGGTTGCACGCTCGCCGCACGTCCGTCCTGCCCCGCATGCGCCTGGGTCCCACCTCATGCATAATGATGACCGTGCGGCGCTCTCTAACACACCAAATCTTGCAAAAGATCCGTACGCGGTGTCAGAGTCGCCGCACGCGACCGTAGTTCTCGCGCGCCCCCAGGAACCCCACTCACTCTCTCTGTCTGTGCCATTTTTGGACGAACCGCTTGCCCGCCCTGCGTCTAATTCGGACCCCGCTGCGCCGCCCTCTGTCCCCCCATGCGCAACCCCAGCATCCACGGCAACGGAGAATCTTGCATTGGGAACCGACGATCTGGAGAGAGCACGCGCCGGCTCGTCGACACAGCTCGTCCACGACGCCTCTGATCAGCATCTAGGCCTCATCATCACGCCTAATCCCTCTCTCCAGCCTACTCCGGCTGGTCGGTCACCACGCGCAAGCACATCGCCCCCTCCCCCTCTGACACACGCAATGGCCCTAGCCGCCCTGACGGCGGCCTTGTCACCCACACGCTCCAACAACAACACGACGCCATCCTACAAAGATGCTCTCCTCTCCTCCCCTCTCGACCGCGCCCATCCTCCCTCGCACCTCACCTATTTAACCCCTCGACGCCTCCTCCCCACTCATCCTCATTTTCGCCCTCCTTCTCCCAAACACAAAAAGCGTCGCTGCTTCCGGTGCCTCGCCCTAGACCATTGCGTAGAGATCTGTCGCGACCCCATCCGCTGTGCTCGCTGCTGGCGGTGCGGCCACCGCAGTCGAGATTGCAGGTACAGACGAATCTGGCCCTTCTTCCCTCCTCTTCCCGATTCCTTCGTGTCTCATCCTAACCCCGTGTTCTGCACTCGCAGCATGGACTCCGCCGGCTCTTCCTTGGCGACGGTCCGAGCCTCGCGCACGCTCATGACCGGAGACGTCCCCATCATCCTCTCGGAGCCATTCACTGCGCTCTGTGTCCCCTCGCCCTTCATCCTCAACGGCACTCCGGTCGATGCCAACGGGCCCCCCTTCCTCCCTCATCGCCTCGCGCCTCCGCACCTCCGCCCACTCCCACATCACCCTCATCAGCCAACTTTCACACGCACACGTCGCCATTTGACACCCATGAACTACAAGCATGTCTCTCCAACGTCTACCTCGCATCCCAATACACTAGGTCCCCCTCTCATGTTTCTGACACCGACACCGTGGATGAGCCGCCACAGCCGTTCCATGAGGTTGGCATGCTGCCGCCCTTCGGTGACATGCCTCTAGTCGATGCCCCTCCCTGCCTAGTCCACTGCCCTCGCCGCTTCGCCTTCGCACACCTCCAAAACCCTGACCCCAATCCCACCCCTCTCATCCGAAGAGCCATTCAACACACTTGCGGCAACCCCTCCTTCATCATGGGCGGCTCATGGCGGGGGATTGCCTGCCTCACCTTCCACACTCCCGCCGCACGAAACGACATGGTCAGCCACAGTCCTATCAAGTTCGAGGGCAACGTAGTCACCATTGAGCCGGTCGAGCACGTCGACCGTTCTATCGCCATCTTCACTGACCTCGCCGAGGTCGAGGTCTTTGAATTCCCTCACGAACTCTGGCACGAGGACGACATACGCTTCGCCCTTGCCTTTCTGGGAGATGTATGTGCCGTCGATGACTTTTGTCTCCATGGCATAGACTACACCTCGGTCCACGCCCTTGTGCTCCTCCAATCTGGCAAACCTGCTCCCCCTGGCATCATCATCCAACTCCCACCCATCAATGAAATCAAAATCGCCAAAGTTGTCGAGGTTTCTCACTGGCACCACGGAGATGGAGCCACTCCCTTTGGATTTGGCTCCTCTGACGGAGATTCTGCACCGCTCTCTCATGGTGCCTCACCACATCCTCCCTCCCCTACTCACCTCGCCCCCGTCGTCTCTGCGATTCGCTCGGGGTGGCGGGCCGATCCTACCTACGGCGGCTCTAGGCAAGTCGCACCCCGTGCAGCCATCGTTCCACCGGCCTCCGCTTCGGAGGGGTCAGCTCTAGCCTCTCCTTTCCCTTCCCCTGGCATCATGCGGCAGCCTCTCATCATTTTCGACAACAGCTCTGCTACTTCGGAGGACATGCACGCCCCGCTCTTGCATGCCGTTTCCTTCGACTCGCTGGACCCGGTGCATGCACCCTCCCTTGCTGACCCTACCCCAGCTATCACCCGCCCAGCACCTCAGGTGGGTTCTGTCGCACCTCCCGGCCCTTGCGCTGAGCCGACTGCCGCCACGGTCCTTGTGGGCCCACTGATGCCGTCCAGCTCGTCCGTGTTTGCCGTAGTCATACCACCTGTTGGTGCCAACGCGGGCCCCACCACCTTCACATTCTCGGCAGGCGAATCTTCACGTAATGCTGGTAATCCCCTTACCCCTCCCCCGCTCAATCAGCACAACCCTTTGCCCCCTGCTTCTCTGCCTCTGACTGAGACCGCCATGGCTGCAGCTCTCCCCCTGCAGGATCTGGACACTCACGAGTGTACCCTTCGCAAGGAGCGCCGCAAATCTGCTCGCGACCAGTCTGCCTCCAAGGACAAGCTGCGGCGGAGCGCGCGGCTGGCCGGCAAGGAGGCCAACTACTCACCCATGCTTGCCAGGGCCGTCAAGGCCAAGGTGGCGCGCCTCTCCGCCTCAGATGTTAGCACGGCCCTCGACCGTGCTATCCAGGAGGCCCGGCTCCACCAGTCTGACACCCCTTCTGCATCCGCCGAAGATCTCGCTGCCATTGCACTGCTCTGCGGTGCCGACGATGCACAGGTGGACGCCATCGTTGGATCCGAGGCCTCTGCCTCTGGTGATGATGAGGCTCCACTGCACCTCCTGCGACTTTGGACCGATGGCGCGGTCCTGCTTGCCGCCGCCACCGCTAGCTTCACCGATCGTTGATGTCGTTTGCTTGTACTTTTGGTTTATGATTTCTCTGTCGCATGTACCACTGCCACTTCAGACCCCGCGCGTGGCTTTTGTAACTGTACGCTTGATGTACCCCGCCCTTCCTACCTGGTGCTTTAGCAAATCCTATGAGTAATTACACCTTTCTAATTTGCTCCTGGAACATACGTGGCCTTGGCGACACTGACAAATGCACTGACGTCCTTTTTGAACTTTTGATGACAAAACCACACGTAACCCTCTTGCAAGAATCAAAACTCGATGACCTCTCTGCCCCTAAACTAAAATCTTTTATGCCTACCACGCTCGATCAAGCTTTCTCACTGCCAGTCGTCGGATCCGCTGGTGGCACCATCTCTGCCCTCAATTCCACCCTCTTCCAAGTCATCTCTGTCTCACACCTAACCTACTCTTCTACCTTACTCCTACGCACAGCTGCCTGCGCCCAACCCATTTCTATCACAAACATCTATGCTCCATCCGCACGATCACTCAAACAAGCATTCTTAAACGAGCTCTCGTCAATCTCGCAACCAGACGACACACCCTGGATTATCGCAGGAGACTTTAACCTCATCTGCTTCCCGACTGAGAAAAACAACCCGGCGTTTCACCACGATGAAGCCACTGCTTTCAATCAGACCTTGGATGATCTTGCCCTCGTTGAACTGCCCCTACTCAATTGCAGGTTCACCTGGTCGAATAATCGGGCTACTCCCACTTTAGAACGCCTAGATCGGGTCTTTTTCAATCTTGCATGGGCAGATGCCTTCCCCAACACCTCCCTGTCTTCTCGCACACGCTTCACGTCCGATCACGTCCCACTACTCATCCATGTCACCACCACCATCCCGCGCTCCAATTTTTTCAAATTTGAACCAGGCTGGGCCTCCTCATGGCCTTGTGGCGAAATCATCAATCAAATTTGGGCCTCTCTGCCCTCGCCACCCCCAACGCTACCGCTTCCCTTGTATCCGCGCTCAAAAAATCACGCTCCCGCCTCAAGAAATGGGCGCGCTCGCGCATCCCAATCCCCCTACGCGAGGCACGCTGCCACGCTGCCATCGCTGCCCTAGATCTCATGGAGGAAAACATGCCTCTATCTCCCTCAGAGTCTCTCACACGCAAAATCATCGTAGCCTTACTCAAATGCACCATCCAGGAAAAAATGTCATATTGGCGCTGGCGTGCTAAGGTCTCACGTGCCATACATGGTGGTGAGAACACTAAGTTCTTCCATATGTCCGCCTCTCAACGCCTACGCAAAAACAAAATCCTTACGCTCTCTCGAGATGGCTTGGAATACTCTGCTCACCATCAGAAGGCTGATATCCTGCGCGACTTCTTCGTGTCACTAATTGGCACCGCCATCCCAACATCTTGGGCCTTTGACCTCAATTCTCTATACCCACGGCCGGTGTCCGGGTTACACACCTTAAATGTGCCCTTTACCGAAGAGGAAATAAAACTTGCCTTCTTCACAATGAACCCTCAAGCCAGCCCTGGACCAGATGGTTTCGGACCCTCCTTCTACAGATCCTTCTGGCTTCTAGTCAAAAATCCTATCCTCTCCTTCTTCTCCCTATTCCATCAAGGCCTAGCAGACACTGAACGCCTAAATCATGCCCACATCGTCCTCCTCCCCGAAAAGGAGGCGCCAACCACGCCGGATGCTTTTAGGCCCATCTCGCTTCAAAATTGCCCAATAAAAGCGGTCGCTAAAGTGATCACCTCTCGCCTAAAACCGCTCATCCCTCTGCTAGTTCATGGCAACCAGACTGGTTTCATCTCTGGACGAAACATCGCCGAAAACTTTGTGTTTGCAGCAGATCTTATTAGCTCTTGTCACACGCGGAAAAAACCAACGATGGTCTTCAAGTTAGACTTCAAAAAAGCCTTCGATTCAGTAGCTTGGCCTGCCCTCGACAAAATTCTCCAAGTTCGTGGGCTTTCACCTCTGTTCCGCAGTTAGATACAAAATCTTCTCCATACAGGCAAAACGGCCGTACTTCTGAACGGGGTCCCAGGCAATTGGATTCAATGCAAAAATGGGTTGAGGCAAGGAGACCCTGTCTCCCCCTACCTCTTCCTCATTGTTGTCGACCTTCTCCAACAGCTCATTTTTCAAAACTCTGATCCGTCCCTCCACAATCCCATCTTCTCCCACCTGCCCCCCACTGTCCTCCAATACGCCGACGACACTCTCATCGTCGCCGCTGCATCCCCCTCAGCTGCCTCAACCCTTAAAAGTCTCCTAAACAACTTCGCTCGTGCCACGGGACTAGCCATCAACCTCTCCAAAACTACTTTAGCAACTCTGCACACAAACGATGATTCCACCGCTTCCATCGCCCTTGCCATGGGGTGTGCATGCGCATCCTTCCCGCAAATATACCTCGGCCTCCCTCTCGCTTCGACAAAACCCCTCTCCAATGTCTTCAGCCCCTTAGTAGAGCGTGCTAGGAAACTTCTTACCGGTTGGAGGGCCAAACTTCTAGACAAGGGCGATCGTCTCATACTCATTTCCGCGATTCTCGACTCAATCCTCACCTACTTCATGTCCGTCTTTTGAATCCCAAAGAAAACCATCAAAACTCTGGACTTGCTGAGAAGAAGTTTTTTTTGGGCAGGAGAGGATGCATGTTCCGGTGCCCAATGTCTTGTTGCTTGGAAAAATGCCTGCTTACCAAAAAAATTCGGTGGTTTAGGGCTTAAAAACTTGCATGTTCAAAACAACTGCCTACTCATGAAATTTGCAGCTAAAGCTCTCTCCACCGCACAAACACCATGGCTCCAGTGGCTTGATCTTCAACATCCCAACGCCTTAGTATCCCCTCCACCACAAACCTCCTTCCTATGCCGCACCATCTCCTAGCAAATAACTACTCTCCAAAATATTTCCTTCGTGCTTACTAATAGCGGGTCACATACCTACTTTTGGTTAGACAAGTGGCTCACCCCTCAACCGCTCGCCATCACCTTCCCCCACCTATTCTCACACTCAACTTTACAGTTGGTTAAAGTGGCTAACATTTTGCGTTCCGGTATTGAAGTTAACCTCCGTAATCGCCTCTCGCTAACGGCATAACAAGAGCTTGTGTCGCTTCTGGCTATTTTGCAGGACTTCGTGCCGTCGACGGAGGAAGATCAACGGTTTCTACGACATGGCACTTGCTTCTCCGCCAAGCATGCATATGGTGTCCTCATGGCTAGGCCTGACAACGATCTCATGGCCCCTCTCATTTGGAGTGCAAAGGTTCCTCGGAAGCTCAAAGTTTTTGCATGGTTACTCTTCAAAGACCGCCTCAGCACTAGAGTTAACCTTGCACGCAAGCATATCATCAACCCAGACATATGCCCCCGATGTGCTACGACAACCGAAGACTCAAACCACCTCTTCATCACATGCCCTCTTGCCAATAGAATTTGGCAACGGTTAGGGTTCCTCCCAACTTCCAGTGACATTTCAGATCCGTGGGACACTCCGGCTCCTTCCCACCTCCCAACCGAAGCATGGCCTTCGATCCTTCTGGCCTTGCTTTGGATGATTTGGACAACACGAAATGACATGGTCTTTAGATCAATGCTCTGTAATAACCTTAAGGAACCTCATTGCTGCCTTGGATCTTTGGTCACATCGTCTTGTGAGCTCACAAGACAAGGAGGACGTCTTCTCGTGGCGTTCCTACCTCTCTGCACGTTGCACCGTGCCTATGTAATTCTATACTCACTGCCATGGCAGTCTC
>NC_041388.1:8254120-8278290 GCF_002162155.2 Triticum dicoccoides
AAAAAAAAGTCACAACAGTTGGTCGAAGTCATCGAAAATATGAACTAATAGGACGAGAGGGTGCTGATAGAGTTGGCGGCAAAAAGCACGGCATCCCTTGCACGCTCCTGGATATGGAGAAGGTGTTGCTCGTGAGACAAGCACGAAAGCGAAGAGCCGCGATCCAAGGTGAAGACAAACCGACAAGCTACATACGTATGTAGGTAGAAAAAATAAATATAGCTAGGTTAGTGTCTTGGTAATGACGATGATGGCGACGACAAGGAAAAGAAGGGATCAAGACCGATATCTGCTTGGTATTGGGCCTTGGCGTGCTTGAAGGCGGCACGTATGTCCGGCCTGTGAGCTAGATCGTCGGGGATGTAGGGTCTGTGGAGCAGAGGGCTGGGAGGACACGAGGAGGATTCCACCGACGAGGACTCGGCCACATCGTCATCATACACACGATCTACATACACATGCATACATACATAGAGAAAAAATGAGCACCAATACTACTACTCGGTCATGTCGTGATTAAGAGGGGAATTAAGGGGAAGTTGGGTACCTAATTTTGGTCGGGGTTGGGCCTTTTCCCTCTCGAAGGCCGCGAACATCAATCTTCGATCCTCTGCCAGGCTTCTCGCCGTCGTCGTCTTCTTTTTCTTCGCTTCCCTCCTCTCCGTCTCCGGATTCCCTCTCCTGCGCCGCCTGCCGGCCTTGGGCATCTTCCAACAGTTTGGCGACTCAAGGAGAGGAGCGACTCGCGTCTGTCCGCGTCGTGCGGTGTGTGGCGTCTGGCGTGCGTGCGTGCGTTTCTTTTTCTCTTTCTTTCTACGCCTGATGCATCTTCTTCTTCTCTTATAGAAAACGGCCGCACGAGGAGCGGTGCTCCGGATTCGGGAAGGGATCATTTCCGCCACGGACTCCACCTGGGCTGCCCATGGGCACAGGCCCCTGGGTGCTTATTTTCACGGAAATATACCCTTCGTACGAAGTCTGAGGTCCGTGGGCTGGACGAGTGTATGAAAAAAAAACTCTAGGTTGCGACAAGTGGCATGCATGCAGTGTGCCACTTGTCACAACATGAGGAGGGTTTTTTTAGGCAAGCAACATGAGGGGCTGATTTAACCTGTTTTACACTTTGGGGGGAATTTGATCTAGCGGGAGGGATTTGAGTGGGAAAAGCATACTTTACTAGTCAGAGAATACTTCGGCCCATTCCTTTATGTTCTTTTGGCTAAGCCCCTTATTATGGCTCTTTCCTCATCCCAAATCAGGGTATCATGGAAGGAATCATCGAAGCAGATAGCTACTAACTCGAGGTTATCGCTTGTAGAGATCTCTATGGGTCACCCTGGGTGGCCTCGAAGCACGTCAAGTTGTACGTCCGGCCACCCCCATATGTCGTGTGTATAGGACGCTTCCTCTAAATTTTATTTTTATTTTTTTGTACGTGTCTTCGGGTTTTAGAGGTGGGGAGGTTTGGCTTTTCGGTTTTCGCATGGTAGTCCCTAGGTTTTGGAAGAAAAAATTGCACGTTTTTGTTTGCTTCCAAAAGAAACACATATTTGTTTCCACGGAGGCACGGATTTGCTTCCATGAAAGACACAAATTGTGCTTTTCGGAAAGGAAAAAAACTTGTGTTTTCATGAAAAATATAGATTTGCTTCTTGTGCAGGCACCAATTTCATTCTGCGAGATGCACATGTATACTTCTCCGAAAGGGAAAAAATATGTGCTTCTACAAAAAGTGATTTTTCTTTATGAAAAACCGCAATCATGCTTTCGAGTCTCTGGTTCTAGTTCTTCTGTTTTTGCTGTCGGGTCTCTAGGTTTTTTGTCTTCCATTTTTTCTGTCATTTTTTCTTCTGGATGCCAGGTTTTTTGGTCTTTTTTTTGTATTTTGTATTTTGTTTTTCTTTTGATTTTTTTGTATTTTGTTTTTCTTTGGTTGTTCTATTTTTTTTCAGAAAAATAGTTCGTCAAAACATATTAATATGGGTTTTATTTTCGGCGGTCTTGACGCCGGAAATTCAATGATAAAAATGGTTCAGGATTTTGATGCATGGTCAAGAGATACGACGTTTTGAATAAAACGAACCTATGAAAAATAACTATCAGGTTGTGACAAAATGACGCATATCCAGTGTGCCACTTGGTCAGCCAGTGAGACGATGGGAGTTACCTTTTCCAAAGGGTAACACTTAACTAGTGATTTCGACCGAAGCGACACTAGCCAGGATCCGGCTTGCCTGCTCCCTCCCCGTGCTCCCATCCGTGCTCCCACTTAATCCTACGGCTGTTTTTTTTTCCTTTTTTCTTTCTAATCTAATCATCTCCCTCCTGATTTTAAGGGGGTGGGGCCGGGCCTTATTTTGCTCCAATCAAATCAAGTCACGTAGACGGGAGCACGGATGGGCACACGACGAGGGAGCAGGCAAGTCTCGTCCCACTAGCCAAGGCCAACGCCAAATCTTGCCTAAAAAAGCCAAGTCAAATCAATACCTGGTTTGTGAGTTTCCTATCTTGCCTTAAGGATTGTTGGGTGGAATCACTAGTTAAGGGCACGCTTTGCAAGTGTTATTTTCACCTTCTTTGATGGTGACAAACGACACAATGTATGTGTGCCACTTATCATAATCCGGGAATTTTGTCTTTTTTCGTAGATTTATTTTTTAAATTGTTCTATCTCTTGAACTGTGCGTCTAAATCAAGAATCATTCTTATCATTGGATTTTTCGTGTCGAGATCTTTGAAAATAGATATCATGTTAAGTGTCAATGAACCTTTTTTCACGAAAAACCCGACCAAGCATAACACGAGTCGACCCGTTTCATAAGTGTGTCGTACTTGGGCCTAAGGGTGAGGCCCACGTGCCAGCACGACACAACCCACTTATAAATGTGCCTAGGCGGGCCGTGTCGCGCCTGGCCATTTAGGCATGGGCTAGCCCATGCCGGCCCACTTGGCCAACTTTGATGACTATACTACTTTTGTTTTTGAGAAAATGGTGACTATACTATGTCGATCCTACTTGGGAAGCAACTAACGAAGGAGTACTCCTTAGGGAGCCCCGCCATGGTCACCTGGGGTGGGCTGAGAATGAGCCACATGGCGCACTCTCAACCGCCGCCATGTGTCGTGCTCTGGGCGCTCACTTTGATTTTTGTTTTTTATTTTCCCGCACACGTTTTCGGCCTTTTAGATGACTTTTTCGTTTTCTTTTCAATTTTTTGGTTTCACCAATCTTTCTTAGCTTTTGGACAAAAAAATTATGCAAAAAAACTCTTTTTTTGCTTCCGTGAGAGGCATGGCCATGCCTCTCGGGAACGAAAAAAATACGTTTTCTTTTTTTTCTTTCCGCGAGAGGCACGATTTTACTTCCGCGAGAGGAACGGATTTACTTCCGTGGGAGGCATGGCCGTGCCTCTCGGAAACGAAAAAAACACATTTTTTTCCTTTCGCGAGAGGTACGTCTATGCCTCTCGGAAACGGAAAAAACACATTTTTTTTTCTTTTTCCTTCTGCGAGAGGTACGTCCATGCCTCTCAAACACGAAAAAAACGTGTTTTCTTTTTTTCCTTCCGCGAGAGGCATGGTTTTACTTTTGCGGGAGACATAGATTTGCTTCCGCAAGAGACACGGCCATGCCTCTCGGTAATGAAAAAAACTTGTTTTCTTTTTTTCCTTCCGCAAGAGGTATGGTTTTATTTCTCGTGGAGATATGAATTTGCTTTTGCCAAAGGCACAGTGGTGCCTCTCTTAGAAATGCACAAAAATGTTCAATGTGTATTATAAAATGTTCATCGTACATTAAGAAAACGTTCATGGTACTACCTCCGTTCCTTTTACTCCGCATATAAGATTTGTGTCTAGTCAAACTTTACAAATTTTGACAAAATTTGTATAAGAAAACATTAACATGTACAATATCAAATATACATAATATGAAACTGCATTCCATAATAAATCTAAAGATATTCCTTTGCCATTGTAAATGTTGATATTTTTCTCTATAAATTTAGTCAAACTAGAGATACTTTGACTTCAGACAAACATATATATGCAGACTAAAAGAAAAAGGAGGGAGTATATTACAAAAAAGTTCAGCATGCATTATAAAAATGTTCATCAATTAAGAGTTTGTTCAACGAAATACTAAAAATGTTGTATATATTTGGTTTTTGTTCAACATATATTACACAAAATATTTAATGTGTATTCATGAATTCTTCAACGTGCATTAAAAAATGTTCAATGCGTATGTGAGATTTGTTCAACGCACATTAGTAAATGTTTGATATGTATTTGAAAATAGTTCATCATATATATATTCATATTTTCAAAAATGTCGAAATAAGAACTGACCAACTAGCGGGAGATATAGTGAAATGAAACAATGGGGGCATAGTGGGCCGGCCCAAGCCGCCTGGCTTCAGCGAAGCTGGCTCCATTTGACGCACATGTGCGTCATACACGTAGGGCTGCAAACGAGTCTAGTTCGAGCGAGTTGAACTTGGCTCAGCTCAACTCCTATTAAAATTCGAGCGAGCCTAAATTGGGTGAAGCTCAAAATCGGTTGTAGAACATCACTCGTACTCGGCCTATAACAATCTCTAGTCAATCACGAGCTAGTTTCAAGCTAAATGAGACAATAGAAATATATAATCTATGATTATGATTCAAACTACATAAGGCACACATGACATAAGAAAGCACCCCCAAAAAAATATTGTTCCAATCAAAACAATGATAATATAAATTTCCGGAGTAGTTTGACTTATTTTCTCACAATACAGCTGACTACGTACCATATGAAGGCCTAAATTTTTTTCTACACTTAATTAAGCTTCGCATGGATGTTAATAAATTATAATGTTTTCATTTAATATATGGCATGATCATTTAATAGAATGACATTATGGAGCGAGCTAGTATTGGTTTAAGATCAACTCATTTCTCGATCGAGCTACATGAAGTGTTTGTATTTATCTTTTTTTAAGCCGAGACAAAAAACGAGTTGATCTCGAGCAGCTCACGAGTCTCGAGGTTTTTTTGCAGCCTACATACAGGAGGGTCTTTTATATAGGAGCTCCTATTCGCCGCTAACTTTTTTCTTGAGACAATCACGCCAGGCTTTATTCAAAGGCCTAACCAGACACGGCGGCCTAACCCGAGTGAAAGTGCATGCCTAGTGAGACTTTGAGCCTCGATATTCGAGCTCCTAAACTCGTGGACAAAATTACAAGCAGTAAACCCAATCGATCTCTCTATGATTTCACGGATAATAGTGTTGGAAATATGCCCTAGAGGCAATAATAAAATGGTTATTATTGTATTTCTTTGTTCATGATAATTGTCTATTATTCATGCTATAATTGTGTTATCAGGAAATCGTAATACATGTGTGAATACATAGACCATAACGTGTCCCTAGTGAGCCTCTAGTTGACTAGCTCGTTGATCAACAGATAATCATGGTTTCCTGGCTATGGACATTGGATGTCATTGATAACGGGATCACATCATTAGGAGAATGATGTGATGGACAAGACCCAATCTTAAGCATAGCACAAAAGATCGTGTAGTTCGTTTGCTAGAGTTTTTCCAATGTCAAGTATCATTTCCTTAGACCATGAGATTGTGCAACTCCCGAATATCGTAGGAGTGCTTTGGGTGTGCCAAACTTTACAACGTAACTGGGTGGCTATAAAGGTGCACTACGGGTATCTCCGAAAGTGTCTGTTGGGTTGGCACGAATAGAGACTGGGATTTGTCACTCCGTATGACGGAGAGGTATCTCTGGGCCCACTCGGTAATGCGTCATCATAATGAGCTCAGTGTGACCAAGGGGTTGGTCACGGGATCATGCATTACGGTACGAGTAAAGTGATGTGCCGATAACGAGATTGAACAAGGTATTGGGATACCGACGATCGAGTCTCGGGCAAGTAACGTACCGTTTGACAAAAGGAATTGTATACGGGATTGATTGAATCCTCGACATCGTGGTTCATCCGATGATATCATCGTGGAGCATGTGGGAGCCAACATGGGTATCCAGATCCCGTTGTTGGTTAATGACCGGAGAGGCGTCTCGGTCATGTCTGCGTGTCTCCCAAACTCGTAGGGTCTACACACTTAAGGTTCGGTGATGCTAGGGTTGTAGAGATATTAGTATGCAGCAATCCAAAAGTTGTTCGGAGTCCCGGATGAGATCTCGGACGTCACGAGGAGTTCCGGAATGGTCCGGAGGTAAAGATTTATATATATGAAGTCCAGTTTCGGCCATCGGGAATGTTTTGGGGGTCATCGGTATTGTACCGGGACCACCAGAAGGGTCCCGGGGGTCCACCGAGTGGGGCCACCTATCCCGGAGGGCCCCATGGGCTGAAGTGGGAGGGGAACCAGCCCCAGGTGGGCTGGTTCACCCCCCCCCCTTGGGTCTCCCCTGCGCCTAGGGTTGGGGAACCCTAGGGGTGGGGGCGCCCCACTTGGCTTGGGGGGCAAGCCACCCCCCTTGGCCGCCGCCCCCCCTCTAGATGGGATCTAGAGGGGTCGGCGCCCCCCAGGGCCCCTATATAAAGAGGGGGGAGGGAGGGCTGCGCACCCTAGCCCCTGGCGCCTCCCTCTCCCTCCTGTAACACCTCTCCCTCTCGTTGGTGCTTGGCGAAGCCCTGCCGAGACCCTGCTGCATCCACCACCACGCCGTCGTGCTGCTGGATCTCCATCAATCTCTCCTTCCCCCTTGCTGGATCAAGAAGGAGGAGACATCTTCCCCAACCGTACGTGTGTTGAACGCGGAGGTGCCGTCCGTTCGGCGCTAGGATCATCGGTGATTTGGATCACGACGAGTACGACTCCATCAACCCCATTCACTTGAACGCTTCTGCTCACGATCTACAAGGGTATGTAGATACACTCCTATTCCCCTCGTTGCTAGAATACTTCATAGATTGATCTTGGTGATGCGTAGAAAATTTTAAATTCTGCTACGATCCCCAACAATGGCATCATGAGCTAGGTCCATGCGTAGTTTCTATGCACGAGTAGAACACAAAGCAGTTGTGGGCGTCGATATTGTCAATTATCTTGCCGTTACTAGTCTTATCTTGATTCGGCGGCATTGTGGGATGAAGTGGCCCGGACCGACCTTACACGTACGCTTACGTGAGACTGGTTCCACCGACTGACATGCACTAGTTGCATAAGGTGGCTAGCGGGTGTCTGTCTCTCCCACTTTAGTCGGATCGGATTCGATGAACAGGGTCCTTATGAAGGGTAAATAGAAATTGGCAATTCACGTTGTGGTTTTGGCGTAGGTAAGAAACGTTCTTGCTAGAAACCTATAGCAGCCACGTAAAAACTTGCAACAACAATTAGAGGACATCTAACTTGTTTTTGCAGCAAGTGTTTTGTGATGTGATATGGCTAAAGGATGTGATGAATGACATATGTGATGTATGAGATGATCATGTTCTTGTAATAGGAATCACGACTTGCATGTCGATGAGTATGACAACCGGCAGGAGCCATAGGAGTTGTCTTAATTTATTTATGACCTGCGTGTCAACATATAATGTCATGTAATTACTTTACTTTATTGCTAAACCGTTAGCCATAGTAGTAGAAGTAATAGATGACGAGACAACTTCATGAAGACACGATGAGGGAGATCATGGTGTCATGCCGGTGACGACGATGATCATGGCACCCCGAAGATGGAGATCAAAGGAGCAAAATGATATTGGCCATATCATGTCACTATTTGATTGCATGTGATGTTTATCATGTTTTACATCTTATTTGCTTAGAACGACGGTAGCTTAAATAAGATGATCCCTCGCAATAATTTCAAGAAAGTGTTCCCCCTAACTGTGAAGCATTGCGAAGATTTGTTGTTTCGAAGCACCACGTGATGATCGGGTGTGATAGATTCTAACGTTCGAATACAACGGGTGTAAGCCAGATTTACACACGCAATACACTTAGGTTGACTTGACGAGTCTAGAATGTACAGACATGGCCTCGGAACACGGAGGACCGAAAGGTCGAGCATGAGTCGTATAGCAGATACGATCAACATGTAGATGTTCACCGATGTTGACTAGTCCGTCTCACGTGATGATCGGACACGGCCTAGTTGCCTCGGATCATGTTTCACTTAGATGACTAGAGGGATGTCTATCTGAGTGGGAGTTCATTGAATAATTTTATTAGATGAACTTAATTATCATGAACTTAGTCTAAAAATCTTTACAATATGTCTTGTAGATCAAATGGCCCACACTAATGTTGCCCTCAACTTCAACGCGTTCCTAGAGAAAACCAAGCTGAAAGATGATGGCAGCAACTATGCGGACTGGGTCCGGAACCTGAGGATCATCCTCATAGCTGCCAAGAGAGATTATGTCCTAGAAGCACCGCTAGGTGAAGCACCATCCCCAGCAAACCAAGACGTTATGAACGCTTATCAGTCACGTGCTGATGATTACTCCCTCGTTCAGTGCGGCATGCTTTACAGCTTAGAACCGGGGCTCCAAAAGCGTTTTGAGCAACACGGAGCATATGAGATGTTCGAGGAGATGAAAATGGTTTTCCAAGTTCATGCCCGGGTCGAGAGATATGAAGTCTCCGACAAGTTCTTCAGTTGTAAGATGGAGGAAAATAGTTCTGTAAGTGATCACATACTCAAAATGTCTGGATTGCACAACCGCCTGACTCAGCTGGGAGTTAATCTTCCGGATGACGCGGTCATTGACAGAATCCTTCAGTCACTTCCACCGAGCTACAAGAGCTTTGTGATGAACTTCAATATGCAGGGGATGGAAAAGACCATTCATGAGGTATATTCAATGCTGAAATCAGCGGAGGTGGAGGTCAAAAAGGAACATCAAGTGTTGATGGTGAATAAAACCACTAAGTTCAAGAAAGGCAAGGGTAAGAAGAACTTCAAGAAGGACGGCAAGGGAGTTGTCGCGCCCGGTAAGCCAGTTGCTGGGAAGAAGCCAAAGAATGGACCCAAGCCTGAGACTGAGTGCTTTTATTGCAAGGGAAGTGGTCACTGGAAGCGGAACTGCCCCAAGTACTTAGCGGACAAGAAGGCCGACAATACTAAAGGTATATGTGATATACATGTAATTGATATGTACCTTACCAGTACTCGTAGTAGCTCCTGGGTATTTGATACCGGTGCGGTTGCTCATATTTGTAACTCAAAGCAAGAGCTGCGGGATAAGCAGAGACTGGCGAAGGACGAGGTGACGATGCGCGTCGGGAATGGTTCCAAGGTTGATGTGATCGCCGTCGGCACGCTACCTCTACATTTACCTACGGGATTAGTTTTAAACCTCAATAATTGTTATTTAGTTCCAGCTTTGAGCATGAACATTGTATCAGGATCTCGTTTAATTCGAGATGGCTACTCATTTAAATCCGAGAATAATGGTTGTTCTATTTATATGAGAGATATGTTTTATGTTCATGCCCCGCTGGTGAATGGTTTATTCTTAATGAATCTCGAGCGTAATGTTACACATGTTCATAGTGTGAATACCAAAAGATGTAAGGTTGATAATGATAGTCCCACATACTTGTGGCACTGCCGCCTTGGTCACATAGGTGTCAAATGCATGAAGAAGCTCCATGCAGATGGACTTTTAGAGTCTCTTGATTACGAATCATTTGACACGTGCGAACCATGCCTCATGGGTAAAATTACCAAGACTCCGTTCTCCGGAACAATGGAGCGAGCAACCAACTTATTAGAAATCATACATACTAATGTGTGCGGTCCAATGAGTGTTGAGGCTCGCGGTGGCTATCGTTATATTCTCACCCTCACTGATGACTTGAGTAGATATGGGTATGTCTACTTAATGAAACACGAGTCTGAGACCTTTGAAAAGTTCAAGGAATTTCAGAGTGAGGTTGAAAATCAACGTGACAGAAAAATAAAGTTCTTACGATCAGATCATGGGGGGGGGGATATTTGAGTCACGAATTTGGCACACACTTAAGGAAATGTGGAATCGTTTCACAACTCACGCCGCCTGGAACACCTCAGCGTAATGGTGTGTCCGAACGTCGTAATCGCACTCTATTGGATATGGTGCGATCTATAATGTCTCTTACCGATCTACCGCTCTCATTTTGGGGCTATGCTTTAGAGACTGCCGCATTCACTTTAAATAGGGCTCCGTCCAAATCCGTTGAAACGACACCGTATGAATTATGGTTTGGGAAGAAACATAAGTTGTCATTTCTAAAAGTTTGGGGATGCGATGCTTATGTCAAGAAACTTCAACCTGAAAAGCTCGAACCCAAGTCGGAAAAATGCATCTTCATAGGATACCCTAAGGAAACCATTGGGTATACCTTCTACCTCAGATCCGAACGCAAGATCTTTGTTGCTGAGAATGGATCCTTTCTAGAGAAAGAGTTTCTCTCGAAAGAAGTAAGTGGGAGGAAAGTAGAGCTTGATGAAGTACTGCCTCTTGAAACGGGGAGTAGCGCAGCTCAGGAAATTGTTCCTGTGGTGCCTGCACCGATTAGAGAGGAAGTTAATGATGATGATCAAGATATTTCGGATCAAGCCCCTACAGAACTTCATAGGTCCACAAGGACACGTTCCGCGCCAGAGTGGTACAGCAACCCTGTCCTGGAAATCATGTTGTTGGACAACGGTGAACCTTCGAACTATGAAGCGATGACGGGCCCAGATTCCGACAAATGGCTAGAAGCCATGAAATCCGAGATAGAATCCATGTATGAAAACGAAGTATGGACTTTGACTGACTTGCCCGATGATCGGCGAGCCATAGAAAATAAATGGATCTTTAAGAAGAAGACAGACGCGGATGGTAATGTGACCATCTATAAGGCTCGACTTGTCGCTAAGGGTTATCGACAAGTTCAAGGGGTTGACTACGATGAGACTTTCTCACCCGTAGCGAAGCTGAAGTCCGTCTGAATCATGTTAGCAATTGCCGCATTCTATGATTATGAGATATGGCAAATGGATGTCAAAACGGCATTCCTTAACAGCTTTCTTAAGGAAGAATTGTATATGATGCAGCCGGAGGGTTTTGTCGACCCTAAGAATGCTAACAAGGTGTGCAAGCTCCAACGCTCAATTTATGGGCTGGTGCAAGCATCTCGGAGTTGGAACATTCGCTTTGATGAGATGATCAAAGCATTTGGGTTTATGCAGACTTATGGAGAAGCCTGCGTTTACAAGAAAGTGAGTGGGAGCTCTGTAGCATTTATCATATTATATGTGGATGACATACTATTGATGGGAAATGATATAGAATTCTTGGAAAGCATGAAGGCCTACTTGAGCAAGTGTTTTTCAATGAAGGACCTTGGAGAAGCTGCTTACATATTAGGCATCAAGATCTATAGAGATAGATCGAGATGCCTCATCGGTCTTTCACAAAGTACGTACCTTGACAAGATATTGAAGAAGTTCAATATGGATCAGTCCAAGAAGGGGTTCTTGCCTGTATTGCAAGGTGTGTGATTGAGCACGGCTCAATGCCCGACCACGGCAGAAGATATAGTAGAGATGAGTGTCATCCCCTATGCCTCAGCCATAGGGTCTATTATGTATGCCATGCTGTGTACCAGACCTGATGTAAACCTTGTCGTAAGATTGGTAGGTAGGTACCAAAGTAATCCCGGCAAGGAACACTGGACATCGGTCAAAAACATCCTGAAGTACCTAAAAAGGACCAAGGATATGTTTCGCGTTTATGGAGGTGGCGAAGAGCTCGTCGTAAAGGGTTACGTCGACGCTAGCTTCGACACAGATCTGGATGACTCTAAGTCACAAACCGGATATGTGTATATTTTGAATGATGGGGCAGTAAGCTGGTGCAGTTGCAAGCAAAGCGTTGTGGCGGGATCTACATGTGAAGCGGAGTACATGGAAGCCTCGGAGGTAGCACAAGAAGCAATCTGGGTGAAGGAGTTCATCACCGACCTAGGAGTCATACCCAATGCGTCGGGGCCGATGAATCTCTTTTGTGACAACACTGGAGCTATTGCCCTTGCCAAGGAGCCCAGGTTTCACAAGAAGACCAGGCATATCAAGCGTCGCTTCAACTCCATTCGTGAAAGTGTTCAAAATGGAGACATAGAAATTTGTAAAGGAGCTCCTACATACAGGAGGGTCTTTTATATAGGAGCTCCTATTCGCCGCTAACTTTTTTTTGAGAGAATCACGCCAGACTTTATTCAAAGGCCTAACCAGACACGGCGGCCTAACCCGAGTGAAAGTGCATACCTAGTGAGACTTTGAGTCACGATATTCGAGCTCCTAAACTCGTGGACAAAATTACAAGCAGTAAACCCAGTCGATCTCTCTATGATTCATGGATAATAGTGTTGGAAATATGCCCTAGAGGCAATAATAAAATGGTTATTATTATATTTCTTTGTTCATGATAATTGTCTATTGTTCATGCTATAATTGTGTTATCAGGAAATCGTAATACATGTGTGAATACATAGACCACAACGTGTCCCTAGTGAGCCTCTAGTTGACTAGCTCGTTGATCAACAGATAGTCATGGTTTCCTGGCTATGGACATTGGAAGTCATTGATAACGGGATCACATCATTAGGAGAATGATGTGATGGACAAGACCCAATCTTAAGCATAGCACAAAAGATCGTGTAGTTCGTTTGCTAGAGCTTTTCCAATGTCAAGTATCATTTCCTTAGACCATGAGATTGTGCAACTCACGGATACCGCAGGAGTGCTTTGAGTGTGCCAAACGTCACAACGTAACTGGGTGGCTATAAAGGTGCACTACGGGTATCTCCAAAAGTGTCTGTTGGGTTGGCACGAATCGAGACTGGGATTTGTCACTCCGTATGATGGAGAGGTATCTCTGGGCCCACTCAGTAATGCATCATTGAGGGAGTCCTGGATTAGGGGGTGTTCGGGTAGCCGGACTATACCTTCAGCCAGACTCCAGGACTATGATGATACAAGATTGAAGACTTTGTCCCGTGTCCGGAGGGGACTTTCCTTGGCGTGGAAGGCAAGCTTGGCGATGCGGATATTCAAAATCTCCTACCATTGTAACCGACTTTGTGTAACCCTAACCCTATCCGGTGTCTATATAAACCGGAGGGCTGTAGTCCGTTGAGAATCAACTCCGTACACAACAATCATACCATAGGCTAGCTTCTAGGGTTTAGCCTCCTTGATCTCGTGGTAGATCTACACTTGTACTACCTATATCATCAATATTAATCAAGCAGGAGTAGGGTTTTACCTCCATCGAGAGGGCCCGAACCTGGGTAAAACAAAGTGTCCCCTGTCTCCTGTTACCATCCGGCCTAGACGCACAGTTCGGGACCCCCTACCCGAGATCCGTCGGTTTTGACACCGACATTGGTGCTTTCATTGAGAGTTCCTCTGTGCCGTCACAATCAGGGAGGATGCCTTCTCTCGTCTTTAAAGACGACGCCGTTGCTAAGGGAGCCTTGGCTGTCGGCCAAACCCTCTGGCTAGGTGGTTTCCTCATGACCGCCTGTTCGGCTGTTGCGCCGACGGTGACCTCTCGGGTCATCAAAAGCAACCTACACGTCAGCTCGGAGCTCGTCGAGCAGTTAGATCCAATGGAGCTCTCTTCCGTAAACGAGCTCTTGGATCGCATCGCCGCCCTGGGGGTCGCTACGGATTACGACCAGGTTGGGCTTAAACCCGATCTAAGAGAAATTAACTCTCCACAAGTCACCCACCACGTTGTCGTCATAGAGGCGCAGTGCGGCGACCCTTCATCTATTTTAAGGACTAGTTACGTCTGAATCCCCGATCCCTCCAAGCCGGATACCCGCGGAGGGGAGGATGTAACTCAAGACCTGAGCTTAGGATCAGGCAACGGGCCGGATTCGTTGGATAACGTCCAGGAATCCGAACTTCAGAGTTCGGAAGCTCTTCGGCCTCTAAATCTTGGATTGGGTGAGGTTTCAGATTCAACGACACCCGCCCACCCGAACATAAGCGATCTCTCCCAAGTCAGGCAGAGGCCCGACGAAACAGTACACCATTATTGGGCCAGATTCCTCCTGGTTATGAACGGGATAAAGGATTACTGCGAGGGAGACACAATATCACTCTTCTGCAGTAATTGCACGGACAAAGGAATCCTTAATGCCATAAGTCATCGTGATATTACACGCTTCGCTGACTTGGCGTCCATAGTACAAAAGTACTGTGCGATGGAAAGTGCCTGGAAAACCGAAACAAAATTTTGGGATAATCCGGCCTTGAATAATAATCCCGTCCGAACTAAGAGAGTGCATCATCATAAGACACCCGAGATAAATAGCAAAAAGCCAAAACCCTTTACAGGGCATGGAACCGTACTGGAAAGGTGGCTTGATGGACCCTGTAGAATTCACAGTACAGAGGACGCCACACCAACTCACAGCCTTAGAGCATGTTGGATACTCCGGTAGGTAGCCAAAATTGGCAAGGACCTCTTAAATCCGGAGGCCGCAGAAAGCCAGCCCGAGGACACCAGTACCGTTCTCACAGTCTTCGAGACTTTCGCATCAAATAATATGCGAAAAAGAACACTCCGCAACCTCGCCGAAGTCTATCAAGTTGCAACAATAAATCCATGGAGCGACACTGCCATTACTTTCAACGCAAGTGATGAACCTAGATTCCGAACAGCCCGAGCACCAGCCGCATTGGTCCTCAGTCCCATAGTGGACGGCTTTCGCCTCACCAAGGTGCTCATGGATGGAGGCAGCGGACTGAACCTCATTTATGAGGAGACCCTTCAAAAAATGGAAATAGACTGGAACCGCGTCAAGCGAAGAAGCACAACCTTTAAAGGAATAATCCCCAGTCGGGAAGCGCGCTGCACAGGAAAAATCACACTAGATGTGGTGTTCGGCACGCCGGATAATTACAGGTCCGAAGAAGTCACGTTTCAGGTGGCCCCATTTAAATGCGGACATCACGCCTTACTAGGGCGGGAACCATTCACAATCTTCCAAGCAATACCCCATTACGGGTACATGAAGCTCAAGATGCCCGGGCCGAAGGGAATTATCACTCTAGCTAGTGATCCGGACATAGCACTCCGCGCCGAAAATAAGACGGCCGCATTAGCCCTTGAGGCACTATCCGAAGCCTTAGCGGCCGAGGAACTGACTGCGCTGCGCTCCACGGTTAACAGGGATGATGTGATACTCGACAAAAGATCCAAATCCACATCCTTCAAACCAGCTGACGAAATAGTCAAATTCCAGGTCCATCCAACGGACCCCAATAAAACAGTTTCCATCGGGGCACGACTGAACCCCGATGTAGACGCCGCACTGTGCGAGTTCCTACAAGAGAATTGGGACATTTTCGCCTGGTACCCTTCAGACATGCCAGGGATCCCATGTAGGCTAGCCGAACAGAGCCTAAATATCCTAAAAGGATTCAAACCTGTCAAACAAGCCCTTCGGCGTTTTTCCGAACCCAAGAGACAGGCTATGGGAGAAGAGCTAGCCAAGCTATTGGAGGCCGGATTCATTAGAGACATAAAACATCCGGACTGGCTAGCAAACCTGGTGATGGTACCAAATAAGGACAAATCCTGGCGCCTGTGTGTCGACTTTAAAGACCTTAATAAGGCTTGCCCGAAGGATCCCTTCCCCCTCCCCCGTATCGATCAAATTATCGATGCCACCGCAGGACACGACTCGTTGTGTTTCCTCGATGCATACTCCGGTTACCATCAAATCAAGATGGCAGAATCAGACCAAGCCGCAACAGCATTCATCACACCATACGGCCCATTCTGCTTCAACACAATGCCCTTCGGGCTAAAAAACGCCGGCACAACATATCAGCGCATGATCCAGACATGTCTGGCAAATCAGATCGGCAAAACAGTGGAGGCATACATGGATGATGTGGTCATCAAATCAAGACATGTCAAATCTCTAGTAGACGACTTGAGGCTCACATTCGATAACCTCCGAAAATACGACATCAAGCTCAACTCGGAAAATGCGTCTTCGGCGTTCCAGCCGGAAAGCTCTTGGGCTTCATTGTATCCGGTAGAGGAATTGAAGCAAATCCAGCCAAGATCCGAGATTTGTCACAATTGGATATCCCAAAGGACCTCAAACAAATACAAAAATTAACCGGATGTGTGGCGGCTCTAAGCCGCTTCATCTCCCGCTTGGGAGAAAAGGCACTGCCCCTTTATCGCCTACTCCGGTGCACCGAACACTTCGAGTGGACGGATGCCGCCACGGCCGGACTCGATGAAATAAAAGCCATATTGGCAACAAACCCAGTCCTGGCCGCGCCTAACACCAGCGAACCAATGCTATTGTACATTGCAGCAACACATCAAGTTGTCAGCGCAGTGCTCATTATCGAGCGGGAAACGGACGGACACAAATTCCCCCTTCAAAGACCGGTCTACTACGTGTCCACTGTCCTCACTCCATGCAAATCACGGTACCCGCATTATCAAAAAATTGCATACGCGATATTCATGGCATCCCGAAAGCTACGACACTACTTGCAAGAGTGTTCCATAATAGTAGCCTCGGAAGTACCACTTAACGATATTATCAACAACCGCGATGCAACGGGCCGGATCGCAAAATGGGCCATTGAGCTCCTCCCATTCGATATAACCTATAAGCCACGACGAGCTATCAAATCACAAGTTTTGGCCGACTTCGTCGCAGAATGGACGGAGGCCGAACTCCCTAAAGAGTACGGCACATACTCAAATTGGATCATGCATTTTGACGGCTCCAAAATGTTGGCCGGACTGGGGGCTGGCGTCGTTTTGACGTCCCCAACAGGAGACACAGTCCAGTATGTACTCCAAATTATGTACATGGACTCCAACAACGCAGCCGAATACGAGGCCCTTCTACATGGCCTCCGGATGGCAGTATCCATGGGCATTCAACGCCTAGAGGTACGCAGGGATTCGAACCTCGCGATATCCCAAATAAATGGCGACTTCGATGCCAAGGACCCAAAAATGGTAGCTTACCGCAATGCCGTCCTAAAAATGTCAGCTCGGTTCGAAGCTCTAGAGTTTCACCATATAGCCCGAGAAAACAACCAAGCAGCGGACGTCCTGGCACGCATCGAAGAAAAGCGCGATGCAGTCCCCCCCAACATCTTTTTAGAAAGATTGTTCAAGCCATCTGTAGCATGGGAGGGGGAACCCACAAATAACAGCCCGGACCCAGCCGCACCACTTAACGCCGAACAATCTAACACAATTGGAGGCTCTGCCAATGAAATTACACCTTCAGCCCACATAATAATGGTGATCATCGCCCCGTGGACAGAACCATTCCTTGCCTACCTTACTAGGCAGGAACTCCCAGAGGATCAAAACGAGGCCCACTGCATCGTGCGGCGATCTAAAGCCTACAGAGTCCATGAGGGAGAGCTTTATAAGAAAAGCACTACCGGAGTCCTTCAAAGGTGCATCTCCGAAGAGGAAGGGCGGAACCTTCTGGCTGAAATTCACGCCAGACTCGGTGGTCACCACGCCGCTGCTCGGTCCCTTGTTAGCAAGGCTTTCCGTACAGGGTTTTATTGGCCGACGGCCCGGGCAGACACCCAGGACTTAGTCCAACGATGTGTTGGTTGCCAACTTTTTGCCAACCAAAGTCATATGCCACCCACCGCACTGCAAACTATACCAATCACCTGGCCTTCTGCGATCTGGGGGCTTGACATGGTCGGACCCCTTAAAGGCGGGACCGATAGAAAGAAATACTTACTGGTCATGGTGGATAAATTCACCAAATGGATAGAAGCCAAGCCTGTTAAAACGGCTGAATCCGGACCTGTGATAGACTTCATATCCGGGGTTGTACATCATTATGGCGTCCCCCACAGCATCATAACTGATAACGGCACAAACTTTACCGCAGACGAGGTAAAACTCTGATGCAAAAACATGGGCATCAAGCTCGATTATGCTTCCTTCTATCACCCACAAACCAACGGCCAGGTCGAATGTGCAAATGGTCTTATTATGAGCGGCATCAAACCCAGATTAGTGCGGTCCCTTAAGGAATCTAATACGCACTGGGTAGAGGAGCTCGACTCCGTACTCTGATGACTGCGGACCATGCCAAATCGCACCACCGGATACACACCATTTTTTATGGTGTACGGTGCAGAGGCAGTTCTGCCCTGCGATATAATTCATGACTCACCTAGAGTGCGCATGTACGAAGAAAGAGAAGCCGAGCTCGATCGACAGGACAACTTGGATGCCTTGGAGGAGGAGCGTGACGTGGCAAAAGCCCGTTCCGCATTTTATCAATAGCAGGCCCGAAGATATCAAAGCAGAGAAGTACGGGCCAAAAATTACAATGTTGGCGAACTCGTTCTACGCCTGCCGGATAAGACAAAGGATAAACTCAAGCCCAAGTGGGAAGGTCCATTTATAATCGACCAAGTCCTGACTGGCGGGGCGTACCGCCCGTGAGATGCGTCGGATAACCGACTCGAGCCGAACCCGTGGAACGCCACCCGTCTCCGAAGATTCTATGCCTAGCGCCGGACTCTGTGTTCGTCTCCTTCCTCTGTCCATTTTTTTGTATTTTTCTGTCTTACATTTCTCTCCTTCCCCTATTTTCTTTTACAGCCCTTAAAGGCTTATCTAGTGTCGCGCCACTCGCGCTCATTAAACCTGGGGGCTTCTTGAACAGAAGCTTATTTATACGGGCTTCATGCCCAACACATGCGTCAAACTTCCGCATATACCTTTTTCTTCACCATTATATGCATCGATATGACTTAAGTTTTGGCCAAGCTGGGTTGCCTGGCTCCTGTGCTTACCCCTACGTTCCCAATTGTTCGGCTAGGAGGTAAAGGGAGCACCTCTGCGATTGTTACTGCCGGGTCAGCCGGATGTGTACCTCAGACTGGGTGAAGCCGAAAGCTAGCATTCTTAAGGGAATATTCGGTCAGTGAGACAAAAGATGATATTTTTACCCATTTTATGCGCCCCCAAATGCCTTTTTCTGCGTCTTTTTATGCAGTCCGGACATGCACTTTAGGGCATGCCTCCCAGCGAAAGGAACCCCTAACAGAACTATTCTCTCTGGAAGATGTTTCTTACTAACCATGTAATATAACATAACTAGTTGGGCACTTGTCTGATAAAGCACTAATGACCCCTACGCCTGGTCTCCACGCATACCACGGTTCTTATATAACCGCTATGGTATTCGGACACACTCCGGACCGTCAGGTCCCGAGGTTGAAGCGGAAAGGTCGGCAACGACAAACGATCTACAATCCGGTTAGAAGGCATTACACATGTCAATTCAAAATTACATAGTCATTCTGACTGATTGTATTCCTCTTCTATACCATCTAACAGGCTGTCTAATTTACAGTCCTGCTGGGAATACTTCGCGGCCAACTCTACTTGGCCGTATACTAAGCTCACATGGATCTCCTTCCCGTCAGGCCCCACTGGTCTGACCTCAGCCATGTGGTTTGGGTCAGACTTCGTAAAACGGGTCTTCACCATGGCCCAGGCTTCCCGAGCGCCTTGTCGGCAGGCCGATATCTTCCACAAACGGAAGCGCCGCCGAGCTCCCTTCAGCTCTCCGCAAGCTCTCCAAGGCCCTCGGGCACGGAGTGGGCAGGCCATAAGGCTCGGGCAACGCCTCGCATCACCTGCCGAACTCGCTCGTGCAGTTGCATGAGTTCGGGAAGAAGGTCACCCGTAGAACCGGGCATCTCCTCTGCAGGACGACCTATGAGCATACCTACAGACATTACTCTGTTAGTCGACTTCCTCGCCGAACTTTTTTCAAAGTTCGTTCAAGCACTTACTAAAAACGCTGCGTCGAAGCCGCTGATTCTCCTTCGTGGAGTCCAAAAGCTGGCCACGAACATCTTTAAGTTCGACGTCCAGCTTGGTGTTGGCATCCTGAAGATCATTCCTCTCTCGCCTCACCCTCGTTAACATACTCTCACCGGCCTTTAGCTGGCGTAAGAGTTGTTGCTTGTCCGGATCGAGTCCGGCGCCATCTGCAATTTGATTTGTCAGATTTACACCCACACCGCACAATACTAATCTTTCGAAGTGTATTCTACCTGAGGGGGACCCTTTGGGCTCCCCTGTTGCAGCTAGTGCGGCCGCTAGTTGGGCCTTGCACTTTTCCAGCTCCTGGGATAGTACAGTATTCTTCTCTGTAAGAACCTGCATATTAAATGATCCTTAAATCAGTTGCTCTAACTGTTTCAAGTCTCGAGGGCTACTGGCATATATATATATATATATATATATATATATATATATATATATATATAATTAACCAAAATTTTCTTACCCATATGTCTTTCACATACTGCTCCGTGGCTCTGGCTAAACCATTTTGAGTGGCATGGAGGTATGCATCTCCCTAATTAAAGGCATCTAAAGCCTCTCGGGAGAAACAAGCGTCGTGTAGAATTGTCTGGCGACGCCTGTGGTTCATGGCACTCTCCACTTCTGAATTTGTGGCGGACAGCCTGTCCGCATCCTCTGTCGGAGGAACGTCCGGTGCGCGCCTTGTACTCGCCTCCGCTTCCTGGCCAGACGTTGGAGCCTGGCTGGTGGAGGCGCGATTGGCAACCTCTCCGGATGTAGTCCGGCGAGGTCTCTTCGTCCTGAAGATAGCACGAGCGTTAATATGCCCTGATAGAATAACTCCAGGGAAACAGAGGGTGCATTATACCTTTGCGCCGGCATTTCAGTCCAGACTTCATTCCTTTTTGCCCTACGGGGCTCTACGGCCCCTCGTTGGCTGGTCGCCATAGGTTCGGCTTCCTGCCTCGGAAATCTCGCCTGCAAAACACGGTTGACGTCAGAAACACCGAAATACGCGAGAGTGGAATCCCTCTCAAGGGAATGAGACTCCGGTTTCCGTCACCTGGGAGGCCGGGATTAACCCTGGGTAATCAGCCGTGATGGCTACCAAGGTATTGTCCTTGCTTAGCTGATAAAACACCCCGTCGATAAGCTCCACCGATATGTCCGGATCCTCTTCGAAGTCCGGATCGAGGGACCGTTCTGGGTCCTCGGGCTATGGAGGGCGGCTGCTTATATTCTTTACCTCCTGTCGCAATTCCTGCAGTGAAGTCGTTAGACTACCTATCTAACCACGGGAGTATCAAACAAATGGGCAAGCGCAATTGTTCACTTACCCAACTCAGAGGATCGTACATACTAAATTCGGCCTGCGGGTTGACGCGGAGGAATTCCTCCTTTTCGCCCTTGTATAGAGAGGATAAGATCTTTTCGAGAGCATCGGCTGAGTCCGGCCCTTTACGATCGTAACGGGTGGCGTCATCCTCCCCGTTGAATTCCCACATTGGGTGGCCTCTATATTGAAGCGGCTGCACCCCCCGCATAACGCATGCGGCCATGACTCCAATCATGATTAGTCCGGAATGAGCCAACAATCTTATTCGGCCCATCAAGTAAAGGACGTCTCTGTCGCTTTCTCTCTGAAAGCTCCGCGCACGCCAGCTCAAGCACTTCTTCAATGGAGCACTGTTAAACTCAGGGAGACCGACCCGGATAGGGTCCGGTAGCGGGACGTCATCTATATAAAACCATTTCGAGGTCCAGTCCTCAGATGCTTCCTTTGGGGTTCCGAATAGGTATCCGGTCCTGGCGATGCGCCATACTTCGGCTCCGCCCACTTGGTATATGGACCCCTTTTGAGAACGGGGCACCAGGCAGAATAACCTCTTCCACAGCGCGAAATGAGCCTCAACGCCTAAAAATAGCTCGCAAAGAGCGACGAAACCCGCAATATGCAATACGGAGGCGGGCGTGAGACTGTGCAGCTGGAGGCCGTAGAACTCCAGAAGCCCGCGGAGAAATGGATGAATTGGGAATCCCAGTCCCCTTATTAGATAGGGGACGAGGCACACCCGCTCTCCTTTAGAGGGATTGGGGGTGCTCTCTGCTTGCTCTCCACCGTTATAGGTGGTGAGTCCGGCTCGGACCGGGACCATATAGGCCTGAGGGAGAAATCCCTTGGCCTGAAGCGACACTAGCTCGCTGTGCGGGATGGAGCACCTCTCCCAGTCTCTAGGTTTAGGGCTGGAAGGGCGAGAGGAGGAGCTGGGACGACTGGCCATGTTGGAATGGACCTTTGCTGGAAGCGCTCTGATGATAACTCGCGGAAAGGAAGAGATGTGGTTTGGACCTAAATCCCCATCCCGTTAAATAGGCGGCTCGTTTATACGGCCAGGGGTGTAGGTGTAAAAACGCCCTGGCTTTTCGCATTCGTTTGACACGTGGAAGCCGAGGAGCGCTACATTACAAAAATCGGACATTATTCCTACAGGTACACAAGATTTAGAGAAGAACCCGCCTTGCAATGCCGAACAATCTGCGCGCCAGACCCATCGTCATTGAAGCCTGGTTCGGGGGCTACTGAGGGAGTCCTGGATTAGGGGGTGTTCGGGTAGCCGGACTATACCTTCAGCCGGACTCCAGGACTATGAAGATACAAGATTGAAGACTTCGTCCCATGTCCGGAGGGGACTTTCCTTGGCGTGGAAGGCAAGCTTGGCGATGCGGATATTCAAGATCTCCTACCATTGTAACCGATTTTGTGTAACCCTAACCCTATCCGGTGTCTATATAAACAGGAGGGCTGTAGTCCGTAGAGAATCAACTCCGTACACAACAATCATACCATAGGCTAGCTTCTAGGGTTTAGCCTCCTTGATCTCGTGGTAGATCTACTCTTGTACTACCTATATCATCAATATTAATCAAGCAGGAGTAGGGTTTTACCTCCATCGAGAGGGCCCGAACCTGGGTAAAACAAAGTGTCCCCTGTCTCCTGTTACCATCCGGCCTAGACGCACAGTTCGGGACCCCCTACCCGAGATCCGCCGGTTTTGACACCGACAATCATCATAATGAGCTCAGTGTGACCAAGGGGTTGGTCACGGGATCATGCATTACGGTACGGGTAAAGTGACTTGACGGTAACGAGATTGAACAAGGTATTGGGATACCGACGATCGAGTCTCGGGCAAGTAACGTACCGTTTGACAAAAGGAATTGTATACAGGATTGATTGAATCCTCGACATCGTGGTTCATCCAATGATATCATCGTGCAGCATGTGGGAGCCAACATGGGTATCCAGATCCCGCTGTTGGTTAATGACCGGAGAGGCGTCTCGGTCATGTCTACGTGTCTCCTGAACCCGTAGGATCTACACACTTAAGGTTCGGTGAAGCTAGGGTTGTAGAGATATTAGTATGCAGCAAACCGAAAGTTGTTTGGAGTCCTGGATGAGATCCTGGACGTCACGAGGAGTTCCGGAATGGTCCGGAGGTAAAGATTTATATATAGGAAGTCCAGTTTCAGCCATCGGGAATGTTTTGGGGGTCACCGGTATTGTACCGGGACCACCAGAAGGGTCCTGGGGGTCCACCGGGTGGGGCCACCTATCTCGTAGGGCCCCATGGGCTGAAGTGGGAGGGGAACCAGCCCCAGGTGGGCTGGTTCGCCCCCCCCTTGGGCCTCTCCCGCGCCTAGGGTTGGGGAACCCTAGGGGTGGGGGCGCCCCACTTGGCTTGGGGGGCAAGCCACCCCCCTTGGACGCCCCCCTCTAGATGGGATCTAGAGGGGCCGGCGTGTTGAGGAACGTAGTAATTTCAAAACAATTCCTACGCACACGCAAGATCATGGTGATGCACAGCAACGAGAGGGGAGAGTGTTGTCTACGTACCCACGCAGACCGACTGCGGAAGCGTTGACGCACCATAGAGGAAGTAGTCGTACGTCTTCCCAATCCGACCGATCCAAGCACCATTACTCCGGCACCTCCGAGTTCTTAGCACACGTACAGCTCGATGACGATCCCCGGGCTCCGATCCAGCAAAGCTTCGGGGATGAGTTCCGTCAGCACAACGGCGTGCTAACGATGATGATGTTCTACTGACGCAGGGCTTCGCCTAAGCACTACAACGATATGATTGAGGTGGAATATGGTGGCAGGGGGCATCGCACATGGCTAAGTAACGATCTCAAGGATCAACTTGTGTGTCCTAGGGTGCCTCCCTGCCCCCGTATATAAAGGATCCAAGGGGGAGGGGCTGGCCGGCCAAGGAGGGCGCGCCAGGAGAGTCCTACTCC
>NC_041388.1:8278529-8288824 GCF_002162155.2 Triticum dicoccoides
CCTAGTTGGAATAGGATTCCTCGAGGGGGGAAAGAGAGAGAGGGGGGCCGGCCACCTCTCCTAGTCCTAATAGGACTAGGGGAGGGGGGTGGCGCGCGGCCACCTTGGGCTGCCCCTTTCTCCTTTCCACTAAAGCCCACTAAGGCCCATATAGTTCCCGGGGGGTTCCGGTAACCTCCCGGTACTCCAGTAAAATTCCGATTTCACCCGGAACACTTCCGATATCCAAACATAGGCTTCCAATATATCAATCTTTATGTCTCGACCATTTCGAGACTCCTCGTCATGTCTGTGATCACATCCGGGACTCCGAACTAACTTCGGTACATCAAAATGCATAAACTCATAATAACTATCATCGTAACGTTAAGCGTGCGGACCCTACGGTTCGAGAACAATGCAGACATGACTGAGACACATCTCCGGTCAATAACCAATAGCGGGGCCTGGATGCCCATATTGGCTCCTACATATTCTACGAAGATCTTTATCGGTCAGACCGCATAACAACATACGTTGTTCCCTTTGTCATCGGTATGTTACTTGCCCGAGATTCGATCGTCGGTATCCAATACCTAGTTCAATCTCGTTACCGGCAAGTCTCTTTACTCGTTCTGTAATACACCATCCCGCAACTAACTCATTAGTTGCAATGCTTGCAAGTCTTATGTGATGTGCATTACCGAGAGGGCCCAGAGATACCTCTCCGACAATTGGAGTGACAAATCCTAATCTCGAAATACGCCAACCCAACATCTACCTTTGGAGACACCTGTAGAGCTCCTTTATAATCACCCAGTTACATTGTGACGTTTGGTAGCACACAAAGTGTTCCTCCGGTAAACGGGAGTTGCATAATCTCATAGTCATAGGAACATGTATAAGTCATGAAGAAAGCAATAGCAACATACTAAATGATCGGGTGCTAAGCTAATGGAATGGGTCATGTCAATCAGATCATTCAACTAATGATGTGACCTCGTTAATCAAATAACAACACTTTGTTCATGGTTAGGAAACATAACCATCTTTGATTAACGAGCTAGTCAAGTAGAGGCATACTAGTGACACTCTGTTTGTCTATGTATTCACACATGTATTATGTTTCCGGTTAATACAATTCTAGCATGAATAATAAACATTTATCATGATATAAGGAAATAAATAATAACTTTATTATTGCCTCTAGGGCATATTTCCTTCAGTCTCCCACTTGCACTAGAGTCAATAATCTAGATTACACAGTAATGATTCTAACACCCATGGAGCCTTGGTGCTGATCATGTTTTGCTCGTGGAAGAGGCTTAGTCAACGGGTCTGCAACATTCAGATTCGTATGTATCTTGCAAATCTCTATGTCTCCCACCTGGACTAGATCCCGGATGGAATTGAAGCGTCTCTTGATGTGCTTGGTTCTCTTGTGAAATCTGGATTCCTTTGCCAAGGCAATTGCACCAGTATTGTCACAAAAGATTTTCATTGGACCCGATGCACTAGGTATGACACCTAGATCGGATATGAACTCCTTCATCCAGACTCCTTCGTTTGCTGCTTCCGAAGCAGCTATGTACTCCGCTTCACATTTAGATCCCGCTATGAGGCTTTGTTTAGAACTGCACCAACTGACAGCTCCACCGTTTAATGTAAACATGTATCCGGTTTGCGATTTAGAATTGTCCGGATCAGTGTCAAAGCTTGCATCAACGTAACCTTTTACAGTGAGCTCTTTGTCACCTCCATATACGAGAAACATATCCTTAGTCCTTTTCAGGTATTACAGGATGTTCTTGACCGCTGTCCAGTGATCCACTCCTGGATTACTTTGGTCCATCCCTGCTAAACTTATAGCAAGGCACACATCAGGTCTGGTACATAGCATTGCATACATGATAGAGCCTATGGCTGAAGCATAGGGAACATCTTTCATTTTCTCTCTATCTTCTGCAGTGGTCGGGCATTGAGTCTGACTCAACTTCACACCTTGTAACACAGGCAGGAACCCTTTCTTTGCTTGATCCATTTTGAACTTCTTCAAAATCTTGTCAAGGTATGTGCTTTGTGAAAGTCCAATCAAGCGTCTTGATCTATCTCTATAGATTTTTATGCCTAATATGTAAGCAGCTTCACCGAGGTCTTTCATTGAAAAACTCTTATTCAAGTATCCCTTTATGCTATCCAGAAATTCTATATCATTTCCAATCAGTAATATGTCATCCACATATAATATCAGAAATGCTACAGAGCTCCCACTCACTTTCTTGTAAATACAGGCTTCTCCGAAAGTCTGTATAAAACCAAATGCTTTGATCACACTATCAAAGCGTTTATTCCAACTCCGAGAGGCTTGCACCAGTCCATAAATGGATCGCTGGAGCTTGCACACTTTGTTAGCTCCCTTTGGATCGACAAAACCTTCCGGTTGCATCATATACAACTCTTCTTCTAAAAATCCATTCAAGAATGCAGTTTTGACATCCATCTGCCAAATTTCATAATCATAAAATGCGGCAATTGCTAACATGATTCTGACAGACTTAAGCATCGCTACGGGTGAGAAGGTCTCATCGTAGTCAACCCCTTGAACTTGTCGAAAACCTTTTGCGACAAGTCGAGCTTTGTAGACAGTAACATTACCATCAGCGTCAGTCTTCTTCTTGAAGATCCATTTATTCTCAATTGTTTGCCGATCATCGGGCAAGTCAACCAAAGTCCATACTTTGTTCTCATACATGGATCCCATCTCAGATTTCATGGCTTCAAGCCATTTTGCGGAATCTGGGCTCACCATCGCTTCTTCATAGTTCGTAGGTTCATCATGATCTAGCAGCATGATTTCCAGAACAGGATTACCGTACCACTCTGGTGCGGATCTTGCTCTGGTCGATCTACGAGGTTCATTAGTATCTTGTCCTGAAGTTTCATGATCATCATCATTAGCTTCCTCAGTAATTGGTATAGGTGTCGCAGAAACAGTTTTCTGTGATGTACTATTTTCATTAAGGGAGCAGGTACAGTTACCTCGTCAAGTTCTACTTTCCTCCCACTCACTTCTTTCGAGAGAAACTCCTTCTCTAGAAAGGATCCATTCTTAGCAACGAATGTCTTGCCTTCGGATCTGTGATAGAAGGTGTACCCAACAGTCTCCTTTGGGTATCCTATGAAGACACATTTCTCCGATTTGGGTTCGAGCTTATCAGGTTGAAGCTTTTTCACATAAGCATCGCAGCCCCAAACTTTCAGAAACGACAACTTTGGTTTCTTGCCAAACCACAGTTCATAAGGCGTCGTCTCAACGGATTTTGATGGTGCCCTATTTAACGTGAATGCGGCCGTCTCTAGAGCGTATCCCCAAAACGATAGCGGTAAATCAGTAAGAGACATCATAGATCGCACCATATCTAGTAAAGTACGATTACGATGTTCGGACACACCATTACGCTGTGGTGTTCCGGGTGGCATGAGTTGCGAAACTATTCCACAATTTTTCAAATGTACACCAAACTCGTAACTCAAATATTCTCCTCCACGATCAGATCGTAGAAACTTTATTTTCATGTTACGATGATTTTCAACTTTACTCTGAAATTCTTTGAACTTTTCAAATGTTTCAGACTTGTATTTCATTAAGTAGATATACCCATATCTGCCTAAGTCATCTGTGAAGGTGAGAAAATAACGATATCCGCCACGAGCCTCAATATTCATCGAACCACATATATCTGTATGTACGATTTCCAACAAATCTGTTGCTCTCTCCATAGTACCGGAGAACGGTGTTTTAGTCATCTTGCCCATGAGGCACGGTTCGCAAGTACCAAGTGATTCATAATCAAGTGGTTCCAAAAGCCCCTCAGTATGGAGTTTCTTCATGCGCTTTACACCGATATAACCTAAACGGCAGTGCCACAAATAAGTTGCACTATCATTATCAACTCTGCATCTTTTGGCTTCAACATTATGAATATGTGTATTACTACTACCGAGATTCATCAAAAATAGACCACTTCTCAAAGGTGCATGACCATAAAAGATATTACTCATATAAATAGAACAACCATTATTCTCTGATTTAAATGAATAACCGTCTCGCATTAAACAAGATCCAGATATAATGTTCATGCTCAACGCAGGCACCAAATAACAATTATTTAGGTCTAATACTAATCCCGAAGGTAGATGTAGAGGTAGCGTGCCGACCGCGATCACATCGACTTTGGAACCATTTCCCACGCGCATCGTCGCCTCGTCCTTTGCCAGTGTTCGCTTAATCTGTAGTCCCTGTTTTGAGTTGCAAATATTAGCAACAGAACCAGTATCAAATACCCAGGTGCTACTGCGAGCTCTAGTAAGGTACACATCAATAACATGTATATCACATATACCTTTGTTCACCTTGCCATCCTTCTTATCCGCCAAATACTTGGGGCAGTTCCGCTTCCAGTGACCAGTCTGTTTGCAGTAGAAGCACTCAGTTTCAGGCTTAGGTCCAGACTTGGGTTTCTTCTCCTGAGCAGCAACTTGCTTGTCGTTCTTCTTGAAGTTCCCTTTCTTCTTCCCTTTGCCCTTTTTCTTGAAACTAGTGGTCTTGTTAACCATCAACACTTGATGCTCCTTCTTGATTTCTACCTCCGCAGCTTTCAGCATTGCGAAGAGCTCGGAATAGTCTTGTTCATCCCTTGCATATTATAGTTTATCACGAAGCTCTTGTAGCTTGGTGGCAGTGATAGGAGAATTCTGTCAATGAAGCAATCATCTGGAAGATTAACTCGCATCTGAATCAAGTGATTATTATACCCAGACATTTTGAGTATATGCTCACTGACAGAACTATTCTCCTCCATCTTGCAGCTATAGAACTTATTGGAGACTTCATATCTCTCAATCCGGGCATTTGCTTGAAATATTAACTTCAACTCCTGGAACATCTCATATGCTCCATGACGTTCAAAACGTCGTTGAAGTCCCGATTCTAAGCCGTAAAGCATGGCACACTGAACTATCGAGTAGTCATCAGCTTTGCTCTGCCAGACGTTCATAACATCTGGTGTTGCTCCAGCAGCAGGCCTGGCATCCAGCGGTGCTTCCAGGATGTAATTCTTCTGAGCAGCAATGAGGATAATTCTCAAGTTACGGACCCAGTCCGTGTAATTGCTACCATCATCTTTCAACTTTGCTTTCTCAAGCAACGCATTAAAATTCAACGGAACAACAACACGAGCCATCTATCTACAATCAACATAAACAAGCAAGATACTATCAGGTACTAAGTTCATGATAAGTTTAAGTTCAATTAATCAAATTACTTAAGAACTCCCACTTAGATAGACATCCCTCTAATCCTCTAAGTGATCACGTGATCCAAATCAACTAAACCATAACCGATCATCACGTGAGATGGAGTAGTTTTCAATGGTGAACATCGTTATGTTGATCATATCTACTATATGATTCACGCTCGACCTTTCGGTCTCCGTGTTCCGAGGCCATATCTGCATATGCTAGGCTCGTCAAGTTTAACCTGAGTATTCTGCGTGTGCAAAACTGGCTTGCACCCGTTGTAGATGGACGTAGAGCTTATCACACCCGGTCATCACGTGGTGTCTGGGCACGACGAACTTTGGCAACGGTGCATACTCAGGGAGAACACTTCTTGATAATTTAGTGAGAGATCATCTTATAATGCTACCGTCAATCAAAGCAAGATAAGATGCACAAAAGATAAACATCACATGCAATCAATATAAGTGATATGATATGGCCATCATCATCTTGTGCTTGTGATCTCCATCTCCAAAGCACCGTCGTGATCACCATCGTCACCGGCGCGACACCTTGATCTCCATCGTAGCATCGTTGTTGTCTCGCCAATCTTATGCTTCCACGACTATCGCTACCGCTTAGTGATAAAGTAAAGCATTACATCGCGATTGCATTGCATATAATAAAGCGACAACCATATGGCTCCTGCCAGTTGCCGATAACTCGGTTACAAAACATGATCATCTCATACAATAAAATTTAGCATCATGCCTTGACCATATCACATCACAACATGCCCTGCAAAAACAAGTTAGATGTCCTCTACTTTGTTGTTGCAAGTTTTACGTGGCTGCTACGGGCTTAAGCAAGAACCAATCTCACCTACGTATCAAAACCACAACGATAGTTTGTCAAATAGACTCCGTTTTAATCTTCGCAAGGACCGGGCGTAGCCACACTCGGTTCAACTAAAGTTGGAGAGACAGTCGCCCGCAAGCCACCTATGTGCAAAGCACGTCGGGAGAACCGGTCTCGCGTAAGCGTACGCGTAATGTTGGTCCGGGTCGTCTCGTCCAACAATACCGCCGAACCAAAGTATGACATGCTGGTAGGCAGTATGACTTATATCGCCCACAACTCACTTGTGTTCTACTCGTGCATATAACATCAAACCATAAAACCTAGGCTCGGATGCCACTGTTGAGGAACGTAGTAATTTCAAAAAATTTCCTACGCACACGCAAGATCATGGTGATGCACAGCAACAAGAGGGGAGAGTGTTGTCTACGTACCCACGCAGACCGACTGCGGAAGCGTTGACGCAACGTAGAGGAAGTAGTCGTACGTCTTTCCGATCCGACTGATCCAAGCACCGTTACTCCGGCACCTCCGAGTTCTTAGCACACGTACAGCTCGAAGACGATCCCCGGGCTCTGATCCAGCAAAGCTTCGGGGATGAGTTCCATCAGCACAACGGCGTGGTGACGATGATGATGTTCTACCGACGCAGGGCTTCGCCTAAGCACTACAACGATATGATCGAGGTGAAATATGGTGGCAGGGGGCACCGCACACGGCTAAGGAACGATCTCAAGGATCAACTTGTGTGTCCTAGGGTGCCCCCCTGCCCCCGTATATAAAGGATCCAAGGGGGAGGGGCTGGCCGGCCAAGGAGGGCGCGCCAGGAGAGTCCTACTCCCTCTGGGAGTAGGATCCCCCCCCCCCAATCCTAGTTGGAATAGGATTCCTCGAGGGGGGGAAGAGAGAGAGAGGGGGGCCGGCCACCTCTCCTAGTCCTAATAGGACTAGGGGAGGGGGGAGGCGCGCGGCCACCTTGGGCTGCCCCTTTCTCCTTTCCACTAAAGCCCACTAAGGCCCATATAGTTCCCCGGGGGTTCCGGTAACCTCCCGGTACTCCGGTAAAATTCCGATTTCACCCGGAACACTTCCGATATCCAAACATAGGCTTCCAATATATCAATCTTTATGTCTCGACCATTTCGAGACTCCTCGTCATGTCCGTGATCACATCCGGGACTCCGAACTAACTTCGGTACATCAAAATGCATAAACTCATAATAACTGTCATCGTAACGTTAAGCGTGCGGACCCTACGGTTCGAGAACAATGCAGACATGACTGAGACACATCTCCGGTCAATAACCAATAGTGGGGCCTGGATGCCCATATTGGCTCCTACATTATCTACGAAGATCTTTATCGGTCAGACCGCATAACAACATACGTTGTTCCCTTTGTCATCGGTACGTTACTTGCCCAAGATTCGATCGTCGGTATCCAATACCAAGTTCAATCTCGTTACCGGCAAGTCTCTTTACTCGTTCTGTAATACACCATCCCGCAACTAACTCATTAGTTGCAATGCTTGCAAGCCTTATGTGATGTGCATTACCGAGAGGGCCCAGAGATACCTCTCCGACAATGGGAGTGACAAATCCTAATCTCGAAATACGCCAACCCAACATCTACCTTTGGAGACAACTGTAGAGCTCCTTTATAATCACCCAGTTACGTTGTGACATTTGGTAGCACACAAAGTGTTCCTCCGGTAAACGGGAGTTGCATAATCTCATAGTCATAGGAACATGTATAAGTCATGAAGAAAGCAATAGCAACATACTAAACGATCGGGTGCTAAACTAATGGAATGGGTCATGTCAATCAGATTATTCAACTAATGATGTGACCTCGTTAATCAAATAACAACACTTTGTTCATGGTTAGGAAACATAACCATCTTTGATTAACGAGCTAGTCAAGTAGAGGCATACTAGTGACACTCTGTTTGTCTATGTATTCACACATGTATTATGTTTCCGGTTAATACAATTCTAGCATGAATAATAAACATTTATCATGATATAAGGAAATAAATAATAACTTTATTATTGCCTCTAGGGCATATTTCCTTCACGGCGCCCCCCAGGGCCCCTATATAAAGAGGGGGGAGGGAGGGCTGCGCACCCTTGCCCCTGGCGCCTCCCTCTCCCTCCCGTAACACCTCTCCCTCTCGTTGGTGCTTGGTGAAGCCCTGCCGAGACCCTGCTGCATCCACCACCACGCCGTCATGCTGCTGGATCTCCATCAACCTCTCCTTCCCCCTTGCTGGATCAAGAAGGAGGAGACGTCTTCCCCAACCGTACGTGTGTTGAACGCGGAGGTGTCGTCCGTTCGGCGCTAGGATCATCGGTGATTTGGATCACGACGAGTATGACTCCATCAACCCCGTTCACTTGAACGCTTCCGCTCGCGATCTACAAGGGTATGTAGATACACTCCTATTCCCCTTGTTGCTAGAATACTCCATAGATTGATCTTGGTGATGCATAGAAAATTTTAAATTCTACTACGATCCCCAACAAATAGCTGCATGATTTCCTGACGAACCTTGCTTGATTTCGTCCACCACGGTCTTGCAATCAGACGCCACATGTATCTTTTGAACATATAAATCCTCCGTGAGCGCCAGCGCCTCCCTTACCGCCAGTGCCTCTAATGTAACAGGGCCATGCATATGTTTGAAAGTAATAGAAGAAGCACCCAAGAAAGTGCCATCCAAATCCCTGCATATTACACCAATAGAACCACAACTTCCACTTGAGACAGCGACATCAGTATTAAACTTCACATACTCCATTGGCGGGGGCAGCCAATGATTTGGCTTAATTGCCCGGTTAGCATTGCTCCGCTCTGTTGGTTTTGTCAAAATCTCTAGATCCTTCATGAAAGCATTGATGAAGAGATGAATTTGCATAGGGCTATCAAAATCTCCTCGTGAACAGCTCTTCGACGCGATCTCCAAATTGCCCAGAGGGTGACAACCATGCGAGTGAACTCTTCATGTGACAGCTTCTCTTGCATTGTGAATACCCAGTTTTTGGCGTTCAGACTTAGGTTTCCACACATAAGCTCCACTGTATCCTCTGATGACAGCGCCCATACACACCTAGCAGATATACAATTGATCAAGGCGTGTTTCCAACTGTCCTCCGCCGAGCAAAACGGACATGGGGCCATGTGACGATGATGCTTAACATCTGTAGTTGGTACCGAATCCAAGCACAATCTCCATACAAATTTTTTTAGCTTGGAAGGAATCTTGATATTCCAGATTGACTCCCACGCCTTCTTCTCATGCTTCACTGCGGACGAGCTTGCAGTGCCAGCTAGCAAGTTCTCCCCTTGATTTTTATAACATTGAAAAGCATTCTGTATACCGAGCTGACTGAAAACTTTCCTCGGTGATCTTCGCCCCAAGCCCAGAAATCATCAATCCGTTTCGTACATAGTGGGATTGATAATATAACCTCCACATCAACTGGGACAAAAACCCTTCTTAGTTCTTCCTCGTTCCATGAATTTGTTGCTGCATGTATGAATTCAGAAACTTGTTGTGGTGGATTAGCCACTAGAGAAGCCACCGGCCTCATCATGCCCGATCTGGGTAGCCAATTCTCTCCAAATCTGCGACAGATGTGTTCCCAACTCAGAATTTAGGAAAGAGCTTGACGGGTAGTATACAAACTTTATATGGGAGCTCCTGTTCGCCCCTAACTGCGGCAAAATGTCGAGAGAACGCACAAGCAGGTCTCTCCGACTGGGCCGGCCCACGTAGCTCTCTCGTTCCGGCTAGCGCAGAAGGTACAACGCTCGCTCGCAAAAAAGAATACACCAACCAAGATTCGAACACTAGACCTCATGTGCCATGTTACACAAGTACTACTCCTACCACTTGAGCTAAGAAGACATGCTTGTATACTCCCTCGGTAAACTAATATAAGAGCGTTTAAATTACTATTTTAGTGAGCTAAACACTCTTATATTAGTTTACAGAGAGAGTAATAGGCAGCACCAATTCTTAAGAACCAAACAAAGCGCGGATATGAACGTCTGAACGTGTAATATTATTTAGGAGAAAACGTGAATACCGTGTAAAGCCGCGAACACTTTTCAAAATTGTGCATATTTGAAAAACAACTCAAACATTTTGGAAAACACAAAAAAAAAATCAGGAA